>NW_012267275.1:10007387-10014802 GCF_000151885.1 Dipodomys ordii | reverse complement strand
TGTCCCTCAGCTCTTCAGCTCAAGGCTAGTGCTTTACTACTTGAGCCACAGCGCCACTTCCAGCTTTTTTCTTTTTGCTTATGTGATGCTGAGGAATCGAACCCAGGGCCTCATGCATGCAAGGCAAGTGCTCTACCACTGAGCCACCTTCCCAGCCCCTATTTACACTATTTTCAAATTTGCCAAACTATTAACAAAATATGGTTTTATCATTTTGACACAATCTAATAGTTAAGACTCTGTAAAGTTATAAATTGAAAATCATGCTCTATTCTATTCGAAGTACATAAGCTAGCAAATGTTGGTTTCATGGACTGCACAACACAGGTTAGCCAAAACTATCTGTTGATTGACCTCTATTAAAATTTCTATTAGGAAAATGAAAGTTTTCACACCTCAAGTAAATAATACTTTATTTTGGTTCATAGTTTTGGAAGTTCCAGATTGGTAGTTGCCATTTGTTTAGGCATGTATAGGCATATGTATATGTATATGTATACACATATACACATATGTATACCTATATGTGTATATACCTATACATATAGGTATATACATATATATGTACATATAGCAGGCAATATTACATATGTATGCATATGAATGCATTTATCTCCTCTGCTGATCTATCATCTTGAACAAACTAATACATCCGTGTCATTCTATTCTAAGTATATTTTCTCAACCATATTCCCCTACAGGCATCTGAAGTACTTGATTGAGGAATCACATCATTAAAGAAGGGAAACAAAAGATATAGATCAGAAATTTTAAGTCCAGTCTCTAGTGGAGCAATTACAGTGGTCATGGCATTCAGTTGTGACATCAATTTGTCTCTGTTAAAACCTGGAGAAAACTAAATAGACTATGGTACCTATGAACATGTTCTAACATTCCTCTAAGATTGTTTTCCTTTTTATTGTAGGAGAATAATATAATCTGATCTATTGGATAAACACCCAAGTGATCCATGTAAGGTCTTAGAATGGTGCATTTTATGTTCTGCTTATTATTATAATGATTTGGTGAATTAATCTACAAAACAGGAAATTAAAAGTAAGTAGAAAGACATGATACATTTAGATGTTATGCTTTTAGTTTATCAGTGAATTCCTGGAACAGAGTTGGATAAGATCAAGTTAGGTGTTGAAAACTAAAGCTCATTTGAAAATACTGTATCAGAAGTATTGTAACACATGATTGTTTCTACCTTGGAGGAATGAGCAGTACACTGGAAAATGAAAGATGCGTCTCTGCTCTGTCAGTCATCATTAATTTTCAATCACAGTTTTTTTTACACCCACCCCAAGTATATTTCAATATCATATTATCTCTAAGATATTCCCTGACTTTGGAATTCTATGGCCATTTAGGAACAATTTCAATGTTTTGTTTTCTTATGATCTTTTAAATTTCTTTACTTAACTCAGTGAATAGTTACACTTGGGCTAATGGATATAAAGTTCACTTTAATCTAGTAATAGCCAGGGTGTGGCTCACAGAGTGTGTGTGAAATTATTGGTTAGGAGATCATCTTTTGTAAAACATCCAACTGTTGCTAATAGCATTGTGGAATTTAGTTTGAATTATTATTTTTTGAACCAAAGATTTAGTTGTATCATTAAAATTAACCTAAATTACAGAAAAGAAAGTGGTGGGAACAATCTTCATAAAAATACTTTTGGATATCACTAAACTTTTCTGATATACTAAGCTCAGGAAACTATTTCACTCTCATTACTTTATCTGTCATAGGTCACCTGGGCATAAAATTTTGTAATTACTTTCAAAGAAGCTATTAGACAAAACTCAGCCAAATTCACATGCTAAATTAATACCCCATCTCTCTTTGTTCTGTATAGTCTTTCCTTAGTATAAAAAAATGTAAGTAAGAAACCTCAATCAAGTGAATAGAGAATAAATCACTTGTTCCTATAGCAGTATTCAATAAGCTATAATAAAAAGATTTTGATAATCCCCAAATGGAATTTTATTTAAAGATACTTCAATGAATTTACTCTTAAAATGACCAATTACTCTTAGAATACACTTACTTTATGTAATATTTTATAATAAATTTGGTAGAAGGATGGAGAGTTATAACTTTCAATAGGTGTCAATACTTATAAATTTAAATTTTGCATGGAAGTGGGGCTGTGGCCTTAAGCAAAAGAGCAAAAAAGCTCAGGGACAACATTTAGTCCTTGAATTCAAGCCTCACAACAAAAGAAAAACAAAAACAAACACAAAACAACAACATAAAAACTGTGTGTAACAACTCTTCAAATCTTACAAATAGAATTGTGATGTAATTTTGTAGTTGTTTGATTTTTGGAAGCAGAATCTTGCTATGTTACTAAGTCTGGGCAGAAACACAAACTCGGGGTTTAATCAATCCTCCCTTTTTACATTCAACAACATCTTGAACTACAGGAATGTGCCACAATTATTTGTTCCATATTGAAATAATTTCAATGAAAGTGTCCAGGAATTATTTTTTCCATTGTACTCCAATATGTCTATATAATCCACAAATTTGTCATTACGTATAGTTACATATTTGTTAATCTTTATTACAATCTACCTTATTCACTGACATTTTTATTATACAAAATCAAGCAACAGAAAGAACATTTATACTTAAAAGTGTAACCTATAATGTATAAGTATTCCAATTTCCTAATATAATTTATTGAAACTTTTCCTGCATGAGAAGAAAAATATTACTTATCTAAATGTCTAATTTTAATGGTTCCTGATGTCTTGATTTTTTTTCCCTTTTTTTCAGCTTCTTTTTTGTGTGTGTGTGTGAAATACCATACAGAGGGGTTACAATTACATGGGCAAGATGATGAGTACATTTCTTATCAAGCATTGTAGCCTCCTCCTTTGTTTCCCTTCTCATTCCTTCCCATCTATCCCCTAACCCCCTACGCCCTCCACTACCCACCCCTTAGAACACTAGATGGAGAAAATTATGGAGAAAAATTGTCAGCATATTCACACTCACAAATAATGGAAACCTTTATTTTTTATTTACAATACAAAAAGAAAATGATTGTATTTTTAATAGCTGTTTGTTTTAAGTCTACTTTTCTTTTTTTTTCTTACAAGAAAAAAATCAATAGACACACATCAAGAAACACGGAGAAAAATTTCCCAAAAGTATTGGTTACAGTAATAAAATAAAAAGCAAAAGCAAACTCAAAGCTTCCAAACCAGTTAATCCCTTAAATGTGCTCTTATTTAAATATAACTTTGATAGACTTAGTAATTGAATTAATCCTAGAATATGTAATAGGTGTGTGATTTCTTTGACTGTATATGTAATGCTGAATTAAATATGAAATTTTCTCTGTGTAAGATAATACTTTAGCAAAGGAGACACTGTAAATTGTAAACAATTTGATTTTGCAATTAAATTATTAAATCATATATTTATTTATTTTAGGAAAATTTCCAGGAGAATAGTTGTAAATTTCCCAATTTTGTATTTTCAATTTGAGATTTTCACTATTTACTCATTATAGGCCATATATGAAAGCTATAAAAAGTTTTTCAACATATTTCTTACTCCAAATTTTGGGGAGAATGAATCTCACAAATTTACTATGAAATTGATACTGCACATTGTCAAGACCTCTCATGCCCATGCTGCTAGAATTTCCATGCATCTGTAAGCAACCTATTTATCTCAGGCAAGTAATAAAAATCTTTTTAATAATAACCTAATCCCTTGTCTGAGGATTATAAAGAGTCTGGAAGCAGCTATAAAATTCACACAGAAAAGTACAATGATAGCAATATCTCCATTGATTTTATTTGATCATCTCATAATCACTTTTGCATTATCACTGATGTGACAATGCAATCTCAAAAACTTATTACATTGATATTCAGGTGAAGTAGAGGTTGTGCATACTTTTTAGTGAATGTTAAATAACTTTCAAGCACAAAATACACTGATTTTTCTCCCAAGGCTTTGGCCCAAAACTACAGAAATTTGAGATATAAAATCACTGTGAAAAAGTCCATTTTATCTTTTTTTTTCTTCCTGACATAGTTTGAAGTGTCCATTGACAAGTGATGGAAGAAATTTTTACTAATATATTTCTATTTATAGATTTGAGTCCACCCAGTAAAAGTAGTGTTTATGTACTATTAAAATCATGAAAGGCAAACTATTCTATTTCCTAATATATTCACAAATTGTTCAATTATTTGTGTAAGATACACAAAGCTTTATATGTAAGCATGCATACCTGCATATACAATATGCAGGTTCATGTACATATGTATGTAGATGTAGAAATGTGTGCATGTATATATATATATATATATATATACCTTATATTTACTTATATCTATAACAAAATATTTCAATGCCTTAATATTCTACTGACATCTAAATTAATCTAATACATCTAATGTGTATTTTTGCTTATTTGTTTGATTGATAAACAGTAATTTCTCCATGTTTATTCATTGGCTCATAAAATAATATTTTCATGTCTCCAAGACATATTCAAAGTAGATGTGTCAAAAATTATTTTCATCATATTATAAATGATAACATCATACCTAAACAGCTGTTGTAAATAGTTTGAAACCTGCAAAATTTAAAAATTGTTCTCAAGTATTTATTCATCAACAATGGAGAAAAATACTCAATTTTTTATTTAATAGAATTTGTGGCAACTCAGACTGGTGATAATCACAGAAATTTCTAAGTTCTTGTTAAAAAGGACACCCTTGTAATCAACAATCTGACTACTAAAGTGTTCTAAGGAGTGAATGTACTTTATTTACAATTAGTTTTCACTCTTGCACTGCAAGGAAAGAAAGCATTTCTATTGATATCTCTGGCTTGCAGGCAGACATACACAATATTAGAGGAGACAAACTGTATCAGATGATTCTGCTTTCATGGAAATATACAATCTGTATTTACTAAGTAATGATTTGGAGAAGCACTTGGAAATAATGATAAAGGTACTGAGACTAGCTCTCAGGTAAAGAAACAAACGTGCTAGTACTGAACCCAAAGATACAGTAGCAAGGATGGGCATCACCAAATCACATGCATGTGCTAACAAAATACAGTATAAACCATTAGTTCCTAAGGCATATCTCCATTTTTTCCATTTAATTATGATAGAAATAAAAACTTATATACTTGTAAAATTACCTGATAGGTTTTATGCACATTCTTTCATAGTTTATAACAACATCAGGTGGGGGATATACGAAGGTATAAGAAAATGCCTAAATTTATATTTATTTTTAATTAGTTAGTTAATTAATTAATTTTTGCCAGTCATGGGGCCTGAACTCTGTGCCTGGGCACTATCCCTCAGCTCTTCAGCTCAAGGCTAGTGCTCTACCACTTGAGCCACAGTGCCACTTCCAGCTTTTTTTCTGCTTATGTGGTGCTACAGGATCAAATCCAGGGCCTCATGCATGCAAGGCAAGCATTCTACCACTGAGCCACCTCCTACCCCCCAAATTTATATTTTTGACTTACCAGCTGACATGTTTTGGATATGAATATGTTATAGAATATGAATAATTAATAGCTGACAGATACCTAAGTATTTCTCAAATCAATTCTTTTTCATAGAGCTTTTCAGTAAATGTAAAATTGGTGAGTCTATCTTCACACAATTTTGGACTTTCCTAGCTAGAAAGTTAGTGCATGAATAATTTTAGCCAATTGAGCTTCTTGCTATTTGTAAATCTAAATCTTAAGCAAAAACAAAATAAAACAAAACAAAAACTGCCTGAAGATAGCTACAAACTTACCCAACCAGGTAGTTTGATCATACTCCATTATACATATTTTATGTAACATAAAATATGTATTTATATATCTGAACACTAGGGTAGTAGAAATACATATTAACTTCCCACCTTTGAATAAGATTGATTTTTTTCCATGTATATTCTTATTAGTGTATATTTTTTCTTAAGATAAACAATTTCCAGAATTATAACTACTTATAGATTGACTGACAACATGCTCTTGGTCCACTGAGTAAAATGAAAAAGAAATCACATTTTCAGTAGTGGCAGGCAAGAGGTACTTTCAAATGGCATAAATATGTAAGAGGGTTTGGATTAATAATAAGAGATGTGGATAAATCATCTAACCAAAAACTCACCCAAACCCCTCAAAACTAAATAACTACATCAACCAACTAGATTTAACAGATATCTACAGATTATTTCCCCTAACAACATCAGAATATACATTTTTCTCAGCAGTCCATGGCACATTCTCCAAAATAGACTATATGTTATATCACAAAGCACACTTTACAAAGCAAATTTTTAAAAAAATGAAATTATCCCCTGCATCTGATCAGACCACAATGGAATAAAATTATAGCTCAACAGAAATCTCTAACTCATGGAGACTGAACAACACATTGCTGAATGACCAGGAGGTCAATGAAGAGATTAGAAAGGACATTCAAATGTTTATGGAATTTAACAAAAGACGACCACACAAAAATGCCAGCTCTTTGGAAACACAGCAAAGGCAGTACTCAGAAGAAATTTAGAGCTCTTAGTGCTTACATCAATAAATTGGAGAAAACTCAACACTTAAAGGATGCACGTCAAGCTCCTTGAAAAACAGGACAAGCCAAACCCCAAATCAATAGAGAAAAGAAATAATAAGCCAGGTGCTGGTGGCTCATGCCTGTGATCCTAGCTACTCAGGAGGCTGAGAGCTGAGGATCATGGTTCAAAGCCAGCCCGGGCAGGAAAGTCCGTGAAACTCTTATTGCCAATAAACCACCAGAAAATCGAAAGTAGCACTGTAGCTCAAGTGGTAGAGCGCTAGCTTGAGCTGAAGACCGGAGGGACAGCATTCAGGCTCAGAGTTCAAGCCCCAAGACCAAAAAAAAAAAAAAGAAATAATAAACATTAAATGAGAAAAAAATGAATTGCAGAATTTTAAAAAAACATGCAAAGGATCAATAAAACAAAAAGGCAGTTCTTTGGGAAAAAAATAACAAAATTGACAGACCACTAGCAAATCTGACCAAAACCAGAAGAGAAAACACCTAAATTAATAAAAATTAGAGATGAAAATAGGAACATCACAACAGGAATATGCAATATTCAGAATATTATTAGGGAAGACTTCACAACCCTTTATCAATAAATTTGAGAATCTGGGAGAAATGGAAGCATTCCTAGAGAACAATGATACCCTCAAACTGAACCAAGAAGATTTAAGCCAATAAACAGACCCATAACAAGACATGAAATTGACATGGCAATAAAGGACCTCTTATTCAAGAAATGCCCAGGACCAGATGGATTCACAGCTGATTATAAGGCCTTCAAAAAGCTCACTCCCATACTCTTCAAACTCTTCACCAAATTAGAAATGGAAAGATCACTAC
>NW_012267275.1:9991315-10000764 GCF_000151885.1 Dipodomys ordii | reverse complement strand
AAATAAAATCAAGTTTGTCTTGATGTTATTTTTAAAATAGGTTCAAAAGAGCATCTTTTGTAAAATATGCCAGTGTGCCATATTGCTTAAAATTCATTAAAGTAACTGATATAACATCTATATTTAAAGTAATATTTATTTGGGTAACTACTAAGAATGAAAAATGAGACAAATAATGTAACTCCAAATAAGTGTATCTTCACCAACAAATATAGATTTGATGTTTTTCACAATTCCTAATTCTGTGTATATTAGCTTAGCAGGTCTGTATTAATCTAGTACTTTGTAAATGTGTACCTTGAATGATTTCTACTTCATTTCTTAATAAAAATTTGTTTCTGTATTAGTTCAATAAGTTTTCTAGCATGCTTATTTTTGTCTCTTGGTTGAAAAATACAGACTAAGACATAAAACAAGCAGACTATATGTAAAGTGCTTGTGTGTATGAAGAATTACTTGTGTCCCTGCGTGATGGAGTGCTAATACAGGCAAAGGCACATGTACTCACAGAGCTGCAATAAAGAACTGCCTGCAATAGCAGGATAGCAAGAATAATTTTATACTTGAAATGACATATTATCTTCTTGTTTATGTAGATTTGTGGATACTATACAGTTGTTTTTGAAAAATATATATTGAGTTTTATTATTATATAGTAAGAATTAGCTTTGAAAACAAACTGTACTTCTATTTCTGCAACTTACAATCCCATTCCAATGTATAGGTCATGCATCATATCAAATCTTTATCTCACTTTAAGACAGATTTAAGGATTTAAGCACAAGTTAAATGGCCAAAGAAAGGTCAATTTTTTTGTTTTTGAACACAATAATACAAATATTTATTTAAAAATATTTTAAAAGTTTATCTAGCAATATAATCCTTGCATTGAAATAATAGTTGCCTGGTCCTAAGACTCTGTCTTTGTTTTAATACTAGTTTGTTCTATTCATTTTAAAAACAGACACTTCTTAATATGAACCAGACACTGCTCTCAACTCTCTGTTGCTTTTATGAAGTCCTATAAGGTAAATAAATTCTACTTATTTATTATAAATTCCAGTCATCATTAAGGAAATTTATATTTTTACAGGTTTGAATATTCTTGCAAGTCCTTTTGTAAAACTATAAGTGTTTTAAAATAGATTATATTTTTTATTTTATTAAAAATGCTATGGTCCTGTGGGATTTATTCACTTTATAAACTAACTTTTTGGCAATATATATTTCTCAGGTTTTCTCTTTTATATTTTTTATTTTGAAAAATCCATTAAGTACCATTTAATTTCAAATAATTTATTTAAAAGTATTAGTAGAGTTAACTTTCACTAGCTTAAATTATTCCATTATGTGTGTAACTTAAGAGTGATCAAAATCTAAAGAAATGTTTGCAAACATGCAATCATTGATGTCAAAATTGGACTTCAATTCATTGAACTGTTAGCACAGAAGCAGTCTCATTCCTGTAAATTAAAGAAGAAATCCAAATGAGAACTTTGATATTATTGTTTTCTAAAATAAAATCACAAAATATCACTAGTAAACTTGTATGAGATGGGTAAGATATTTAGTTTAGCTGATAGAGATTGTATTTTCATAAATACTTAAAGTTTCTACATAATCACTCTACAACATAAATTATTTTCGGAGACAAATCCTACAAAAGGAGGAAATAGAACCAGAGAAAAAAGAAATATACTATTTAAGAGGGTTAACTCACACATTTCTTGTATTTTATGTCTCTGGAACTGACAAGTGCCTTATGATACACCATACATCAATCATGTAGCTGAAAACCAGACTGGAACAATAGGAAAACCCTTTGCTGTCATTTTCCTTTTTCTTTGCTCTCTTTTCCTTTTCTTCTTCTGTCTAAGATGGGGACTGAAACTGAGCCACACCCCAAGCCCCATTTAGAAAATTTTGTTGGTTTATGTTTTGTGGTACTAAGGATTTAACCTATGTCCTCATGCTTACTTACTCCACCTTTAGCCACATACCATTCCACTTTGGTGCCAGTTTAAGCTGTCAAAGGCTTTAGAAATTCCTAGCAGGTAGCATAAACATAAAGACAGAGTTTCCCCTCACTTTTCCACTTCATTTACTTCAACAGATTTATTATTAAAAATAGCTACTGAAATCTCAGTCAAGTATTAACATTACTGTGAGCATCAAAGTTTTAAAGTAAACCTAAGAATAACTTCCTTTAATATCTGAAGTGAGTAAAATAGTTTTGATTAACAAAGAGGGGGGATAATCAAATTACCATTGCTGTGAGCAAACTTTAAATGCACTATCTCATAGGATGAGCAGTCATAGAAATACATTTTAAGATTACCCTTCCCACAAACTTTGAAAACTTTAAGTATTAAAAAAGAACGTACTTTGTTAGGCATACCTAAACTTATCATGTTTGGTTCATATTGTTATTTGAAGATAGTTCTTCTCTATGTAAATAAAATCCTCTCAAATAAAGTCAGAAATAATAGGAATTATAAAAGTGTTTTTTTCTAAAGAATAAATCATTTTAATCTTCAAGTAACCATTAACGTATTTTTAAATGTTTTACTGTCAGAGCTCAGTTACTTAATATGAAAAATATATTTATATCTCATCTAAATGTCTTTAAAAGTTCTAGGGAATATTTTTATAATTGATGTTAAATTGCTTATTAATAAAAAAGTAATGGCATAAAACTATAGAAAATGATAGCAAGTTACATGTGCATAAATAATGTTGTTCCAGTTAAAGTGTAAATTTCCCATAGCATTGATTCTATCTCAGAACAAATAACTCATCGCAAAATAGTGCATACTTGCCAGGACTCTTTTCATAGCCTTTGGATATAGCGTGCTTAATAACCAGACTCATTAATGCTAATGGTAAATCAGTGAGATTAAATATTTCTATAAATCATTTCATTAATAACACAGAGAACCCATTAAAGAACTATTGGACTGTTAAGCTATAATATTTCAGAATCAACATTTTATAAACATTTCAATTAGCACAGGTTGACAACAGCTATAAATGGTAATGTACACCAGCACCAACAGGATAGGAATAAATTCACTGAGCAAGTGGAAAAATCATAAAGAAGCCAGATGCTGGTGGATCACTCCTTTCTAGCTACTCAGAAGCCTGAGATCTGAGGACCAGGGTTCAAAGCCAGCCTAGGCAGGAAAGTCTGTGAGTCTTTCTTTTTTTGGGGGTCCGGTCGTGGGGCCTGAACTCTGGGCCTGGGCGCTGTTCGTCAGCTCTTCAGCTCAGGGCTAGCACTCTACCACTTGAGCCACAGCACCAGAATTGAACCCAGGGCCTCATGCATGCAAGGCAAGCACTCTATCACTGAGCCACCTTTCCAGCCCCTGTGAGACTTTCATTTACCATTAACTACTAAGATGAAAGTGAATTTATAACTCGAGTGGTATATCATGAACCTTGAGAGACAAAGTCAAGGAACAGAGTCCAGGCCCTGAATTCAAGCCCCATTACTGGCACACAAAAACACAGAAAAATTAATTTACAAAAACATAGTAGATTATGATCCTATAGGATGTACAAATATACATGTACATATATTTATGTATATATATATACTTATATACTAATACATACATATGAGAGTGTATACAAAGAATAGTATTTCTCTTATAGCTTTTCAAGACCACCTAGATGTTTACCTGCATTATGTGACATTGAGAAGCTTTCTCTGTCATTCTACTTAAATGATTATAGACAAAATGAATTACATTTGAACAGTTAAACAGCTAAAGGAAGAAATTCATGCATTTCCATATAATGTAACAACTTTCTATAACCTTAGGTAAGAATGCTCAACATGTTTAAGGTCTGAAATATAACAGAAAATAGAATGTATTACAAAGTGATAAGAAGGAACAAAATAAAAGGACTAAGTTGTACATGAGAATATAAAGAATTTTGGGCCTCCTATATGTAAATGTTTTACTTTTTATTTGTCTTTTATTTTGTCATATTAACTTAAAGCCAAGTTCACACACACACACACACACACACACACACACACACACAGATTTGTTTTTTAAGACTCCAACTGCACATTTTGAAGAACAGAGGACATTATTCAGCTGGTTGCATTGGTTTTACCCTTAAGCCAAACCTCTGCTCTAGCACTGAATGCCTGTAATTTGCCAAGCAGTGCATATTTGCTTAGGAGAAGTAGAGACCCAAATTATAAGGACATAGCCCAGCTCCTTCCACAGAATCAAAACAAAAAGGAACTTCAAGAAACAGAAAAACTGGATAATTATCTAAACGCAAATCCTATGTTTACTACAATGTTTTCTGAATTGGGTAAACAAGTCCATGCAGCTTGCTTTCTGTATCAGAAAAAGAGATTCAGGTGACTTTTGCCAAACTACTATTTGTGTTAGCATTTGAGAGATGTGTGTTTTGAGTTTTCTTTTCATTAAGAAAATGTACAATGAGCCAGGCGCAGGTGGCTCACGCCTGTAATCCTAACTACTCAGGAGGCTGAGATCTGAGGATCGCGGTTCAAAGCCAGCCCGGGCAGGAAAGTGCGTGAGACTCTTATCTCCAATAAACCACTGGAAAACCGGAAATGGTGCAGTGGCTCAATCGGTAGAGCAGTCGCCTTGAGCTGAAGAGTGCAGGGACAGTACCCAAACCCAGAGTTCAAGCTCCACGACAGACAAAAAAAAAAAAAAGAAAAGAAAAAAAAAGAAAATGTACAATGAGCTATCTCTTCCTGCAAAGAGATAGGAGGCTATTTCCCCCCTTTCCAGACATCTTGAAGCAGGGGGACACCATTGTCACTATTAGAAGGTGCCCGAAGGAGTGGATGACACGTGCTAGGTTCAGTACTCACAGGACTGGCATGTTTCAACTTAATGTCTATATGACTATGAGTCATTTAGTAACAAGTCAAATATCATAAAGTTGTCAGGTTCTGAAAAGCTTTATGTATAAACAGTTCCTTAAAGAAAAGTTTGGGTGGTGAAAAATAGAAGACATTGTAGAAAACAGACTTCTCAATAGATTCTCTTTCCCAAATATCTCACTGGAAAATTCACTAGATGATTGTTTTAGCCCTATGATTTTAGCATGCTTTGTTAGGTAGCAATAGCTAAGCAAAACAGTACTAATACATGCAAACTTAGATGCCCGAAAATTGGAATTTACAAATAAAAGCAATACTTCAATGTTGTTTTCATGTTCCTTTTGAACAGAAAAAATATATATTTTTCTATTTATAGTTTTTAATAAGAATTACTACCTATAGAAAGACATCCTAAGTCACTCAGATATTTAGGTTTCCAGTAAATGAACCATGTGATATTTATTCTAGTAAATATTTACTGGGGATGACTTTTCACAGCCAGGAAAATTATATTTACCTGCGTAAGCCATTTAAACATAAAGCTAAAAATATTTGGTCACCAAAATAATCTTAATAAAACTTGTTTCTTCTTTAGCTTTTTTTTTTTCTTAATTTCTTCTTTTTTTTTCCTTTGGTCGGTCGTAGGGCTTGAACTCTGGGCTTGGGTGCTGTGCTTGTGCTCTTCAGCTCAAGGCAAATGCTCTACCACTTGAGCCACCGGGCCACTTGCCGGTTTTCAAGTGATTTATTGGAGATAAGAGTCTAAAGACTTTCCTGCCCAGGTTGACCTTGAACGGTGATCCTCAGATCTCAGCTTCCTGAGTAGCTAGGATTGCAGGAGTGAGCCACCGGTGCCCTGCTAGTTTATTTATTTTTTTACATAACAGAAAAGTGACAACTTTTACCTATAATCTATTCCTTCCTGTCACTTTCATAATTTCAGGTCTTATCCATCTACACATAATGGAATTTTGCTTATCTATAGAAAGAATGATATTGTGCCATTTGTAAGACAATGAAAAGCCTTGGAAAAATTATGTTAAGTGAGTCAGGCCCAGGGAGACAAAGGATACATGTTTTACCTTACATCTGGAAGCTAGATTTATTTTCAACTTTTAAGTAACTGGGTTGTGGCTACAAATGTATTAATTGAAATCAGGTAGGTTTAAGGGAGACCTCACATTTTCCACTCAGAAATGCAAAATTGAAAATAGGAGGAAGGTAGAACACCAGGAAGAGGGCACTCAAAGGGAGGAGGGTGTGGTCAAGGGGAAATAGATACATGAAGAAGGAGGGAAGGAGACATGCAGACAAGAATCCAGTGTATATTCTACGAAATGAAGAAGAGTGAGGAATGGAGTGGGTAAAGGAAGGATGGGTGAGAATATTGAAATGGGTGACATCGATCAAGATATATTGGACTCATAAAATGCTTTGGTCAGTGGAAACTCCTTTGTACAACTAAAAATAATAAAAAGAAACCTGGCAGCTTTTCATAGAATGAGCTGTCTAAAAGTATACACTTTTAGTGCAGTACTCAGGCCTGAGTACTGCCTTTTTCATTCAAGACTGGCACTCTACCACGTGAGCCATACCAGCACTTCCTAAATATAATATTTTTATAAATACCATTGCATTTAAATTTAGATATGTTTTAGTTAAGGGTATTGCAGAATAGTACTATCATTCATTATATTTACTTGGAATTCTTATTCTTAATAAATATTTATATTAAATGACTATGAATTGATTAATCCTTGTTGTGCTAGCACATGGACTAAATACATACACTATATTTCTAAGTAGAAGAATAATAGAAAGAAGTTGTGGATTAGATCAAAAGTTATCTTCTGTTATGGATTTGCCTTTGGATATGTCTCTTCTAGCGAAACATGAGTTTCAGTTAATTCTTAAATGGAAAGTAGAAAATAAAATGTATTAGCAAGGTAGAACAATGATATTACTGACATAGGCAAGTAGAATGCAGATATCAAATATGAGAAGATAAAATCTGTACACTTGGCACTTTAATTTGTAAATCATAATATATTAATTGATCTAGTTAGTAGTTATTTGTTAAAATTTATTTGAAATAGCCACATGGTGGTGGCTCACACGTGTAATCCTCGATACTCTGAAGGCTGGATCTGCCGATCATGGTGTGAAGCCAGCCTGGGGCAGGAAAATCAGTGAGACTCGTATTTAAAATAAACTACTCAAAATAAGCAGGAAGTGGTACTGTGGCTCAAGTGGTAGATTTCTAGCCTTGAGGCAAAGAATCTCAAGTCCCAGGACTGCCAAAAAAATGCTCAGAATAGGTTTCAATTAACCTTTATTAGTAAGATTTTATTTTGTAAGGTCAGAAACAAGTAGAGTCTCAAAGATATTAGCAAATTTATAAATATGTGTGTATGTATATATGGGAGGTGTATGAATGCATATACATGCAAATGTTATATATGTTTTACATGTATCAAAGTTGTATATATATGAAAGTTATGCATATATTAATATATATAAACATATATTTAATATTTAACTGTAAAAACCTATATTCTTAACAATATTTAATAATATTGAATACTTCATTCAAAATGGAACGACAGTAAAGAAAAATAATTTCCATTGTACATTATTTTAACAAAAAATGTTGATGAGGCTTGAAGATATTGGCAACCACTTTCCTCAGTTCAAATCCGTCCTAGCTGTGAAATTTCATGTGAGTCAACTTTAATTTCTCAATTTTTAAATTAGATTACAGGTGGAACCTTGTAGGGATTAAGCAAGTTAAAGTTTTCAAAGCACTAAAATAAGTTCTTGAAAAATAACAATACTCTATTAGCCAATGTCATTTTTATCACTGATGTTTTTGTTTGAAGGGGAGAGTCATAGCACAGTCAGAGAGCTGCTCTTGTCTCAGACCTGAGAAACTCATTTTCACAGATTTGTACTGTAGTTCAAATTCTTGCCTAAAATCCATTCAATATTAATAAAGGGAAATTTTCTGATATCTCAGAATTTCAACACAATCTTGAACTTGAAACAGAAGATATGAACAGGATAAGGACGTGAAAAGCGAAAAGGACATGATATGAAGGCTGTGGTAAGGGTTGAAAAAACTCACTATAAAGTCATCTCACACACACACACACACACACTCACAATAAGTGTGTCAGCAGACACCAAGGAATCATGAAGACATTTAATGAGTTCTGACTGAAAATCTTCCATGAGAAAATTTAGGCAGTAGGATGGGGTGGAATGGGAGAAGGAGAAAGCATGTAAAATAATATGCTTTTAAAAAAAACAGAAATTGGAGTTTCATACTCAAAGAAGAAGCTGGCCTCACTTATCTTTTGTCACAGGTAGACTTTACTGTTATATTCTATTATGATCAGACAGAATTGAAAAAAAAAAAAAGAAGCAGTCTTTAGACGGAAAGCGTAACAGCCTGTGACAATATAGCCTGTTCTGTCTTTGGTATGATTCACTAAAGATCAGTAATTTCCAGTCAGCCAAAATAAAATATAGAAGATGTCTAAAGCTGGTTTGCCAATATCATTCCTAGAAGACTCTTGAATAGCCAAAAAGACTCCAGGCAAAAAGTTGTTTGTTTTCCAACAGAATATTACTGAGGACTATATGACACAGGTTTGGTAGTTATTTGACCTTGGTGCCAGAGGAGTTGTGATTTTCTCAAATATATACTCCACAGGAGAAGCCATTATTATTCTTTTCCTAAAGCCTATGATATTTTCTTCAGGGAGGTTACAGCAACTCTAATTAAACAAATAGTTAATATTCATTACTTGTTCCATACCAAGTTGAGTTTGTGAAATCATGTAGTTAAATTTTATTAATCCCTTCATTCATTCATCTTAACTGTTAATATAATTTTAATTCTTAAAATCAGCACATAAAATTGTACATAGTTATGAGTCATTAAGTCATGTTTTAGTATGTGAACATATTGTGTGATTTTCAAATCAAGCTAAAAGTTATTTATGCTTAGTGAAAACCTCCAAATTTTGTCTTCTAGAATTTTTTTTTTGTAATTTTCCAGCTGAATTTTTTTCATTTAAGGAATCATACACAGTTTAACTTAGTTATTTCTTTATGGTAAAAAAATGTTCAAATTCCTTTCTTCTACTTTTTTAAAGTATACAGTTTAATGTTATCTGTTCTGACCCAACTCTGTAACTGAGCATCAGGAGTTTCATCTTGTATTATGTTACTGGGAGCTGGTATCTACCAAGAAATCAACCTTTTCTTAATGCTTTTTTTCCCTACTAATCCCAGTAAACAAGATTCTATCCTCAACTTTAGTGAGACCTAAATTTTTGGGATTCCTCATTTGACAACTCATGTGATACTTAACACACCAATATATTACACTAATATACTTAAGTAAATACAATGGATAAGTAGAGTTCATCATTTATTTGACAATACTCCATTATCTACCTAAGTCATATTTTTGTGCACTCATTAGTTGATGAACACTTAGGCTATTTCTGCTTCTTTTTATTTATTAAAATATTTTTGTCAGTCATGGTGCTTGAACTTG
>NW_012267275.1:9990077-9991265 GCF_000151885.1 Dipodomys ordii | reverse complement strand
ACACACAAACACAAATCAGTAGCCTTCCAGTATGCCAACAATGAGAAGAGTGAGGCTAAAATCAGGAAAGCAACTCTATTTGGAATAGCCTGGAAGAATCCCTACAAATTAATTTAACCAAAGATGTGAAAGACCTCTATTGTGACAACTTTAAAACACTGAAAAAAGAAATTGAAGCAGACCTAAGTAAATGGAAAAATTTCCCATGTTCCTGGCTGCGGAGAATTAATATAGTAAAAATGGTAATTCTGCCCAGAGCAATATACAAATTCAATGCAATACCCATCAAATCCCAACAACTTTCTTCAAAGAAATAGAGAAATCTATCCAAGAATTCATATGGAATAATAAAAGAACCGGAATAGCAAGAACTATCTGCAATAGGAAGAACAGCACTAGAGGAATATCAATACCAAACTTCATTTTTTTTACAAAGCCATAAAAACAACTTGGTACTGGCAAAAGCATAGACCTCAGGACCAATGGAACAGAAAAATGACCCAGAAATAAGTCCACAAATATAGCCACCTAATATTTGACAAAGGAGCCCAAAACAGGGTGGATGCAAGACTGGCTCTTCAACAAATGATTCTGGCAAATTTGTCTCTCTATATCCAGAAAACCAAAGGAGGATATACATAGGAGTGGTTGAAAAAGGTTCAATAGGTATATGAAGATGATCATATAAAATAATGTTCTATGAAATGAACTACAAGAAAAGGAAGCAAGAGATATTTCAGTTGCATTTGCTGTTTGTGTTTTCCTTTTATCTTGTTTGTTTCTATTTGGGAGGAAAAGGCAGGGTAAATAAAAGTTGGAATAAGGATGACCAAACACAATAATGATACTAGATACTGTGTGGGAAATTAACTGGATAGGTACAGGAGGAAAACAAGACCCAGCCAGAGTGATGGAAATAAGACATGGTTCAAAAAAGATTTGTACTCATTACTCATTACTTGATTCATGTAACTATAGACTCTCTATATATCATTTCTACAATAACACATTTTTAAGGCCAAAAGAGAGCCCCAGGCCTTGATTGCAAGTCCCGGTAACAGAACCAGATAAAAAAATATGTCTTTGTATTATACTTTTTTTTTGGGGGGGTGGTCCAGTCGTGGGGCCTGAACTCTGGGCCTGGGCGCTGTCCCTCAGCTCTTCAGCTCAAGGCTAGCGCTCTACCAC
>NW_012267275.1:9979165-9988012 GCF_000151885.1 Dipodomys ordii | reverse complement strand
TCATAGCACAGTCAGAGAGCTGCTCTTGTCTCAGACCTGAGAAACTCATTTTCACAGATTTGTACTGTAGTTCAAATTCTTGCCTAAAATCCATTCAATATTAATAAAGGGAAATTTTCTGATATCTCAGAATTTCAACACAATCTTGAACTTGAAACAGAAGATATGAACAGGATAAGGACGTGAAAAGCGAAAAGGACATGATATGAAGGCTGTGGTAAGGGTTGAAAAAACTCACTATAAAGTCATCTCACACACACACACACACACACTCACAATAAGTGTGTCAGCAGACACCTAGGAATCATGAAGACATTTAATGAGTTCTGACTGAAAATCTTCCATGAGAAAATTTAGGCAGTAGGATGGGGTGGAATGGGAGAAGGAGAAAGCATGTAAAATAATATGCTTTTAAAAAAAAACAGAAATTGGAGTTTCATACTCAAAGAAGAAGCTGGCCTCACTTATCTTTTGTCACAGGTAGACTTTACTGTTATATTCTATTATGATCAGACAGAATTGAAAAAAAAAAAAAGAAGCAGTCTTTAGACGGAAAGCGTAACAGCCTGTGACAATATAGCCTGTTCTGTCTTTGGTATGATTCACTAAAGATCAGTAATTTCCAGTCAGCCAAAATAAAATATAGAAGATGTCTAAAGCTGGTTTGCCAATATCATTCCTAGAAGACTCTTGAATAGCCAAAAAGACTCCAGGCAAAAAGTTGTTTGTTTTCCAACAGAATATTACTGAGGACTATATGACACAGGTTTGGTAGTTATTTGACCTTGGTGCCAGAGGAGTTGTGATTTTCTCAAATATATACTCCACAGGAGAAGCCATTATTATTCTTTTCCTAAAGCCTATGATATTTTCTTCAGGGAGGTTACAGCAACTCTAATTAAACAAATAGTTAATATTCATTACTTGTTCCATACCAAGTTGAGTTTGTGAAATCATGTAGTTAAATTTTATTAATCCCTTCATTCATTCATCTTAACTGTTAATATAATTTTAATTCTTAAAATCAGCACATAAAATTGTACATAGTTATGAGTCATTAAGTCATGTTTTAGTATGTGAACATATTGTGTGATTTTCAAATCAAGCTAAAAGTTATTTATGCTTAGTGAAAACCTCCAAATTTTGTCTTCTAGAATTTTTTTTTTGTAATTTTCCAGCTGAATTTTTTTCATTTAAGGAATCATACACAGTTTAACTTAGTTATTTCTTTATGGTAAAAAAATGTTCAAATTCCTTTCTTCTACTTTTTTAAAGTATACAGTTTAATGTTATCTGTTCTGACCCAACTCTGTAACTGAGCATCAGGAGTTTCATCTTGTATTATGTTACTGGGAGCTGGTATCTACCAAGAAATCAACCTTTTCTTAATGCTTTTTTTCCCTACTAATCCCAGTAAACAAGATTCTATCCTCAACTTTAGTGAGACCTAAATTTTTGGGATTCCTCATTTGACAACTCATGTGATACTTAACACACCAATATATTACACTAATATACTTAAGTAAATACAATGGATAAGTAGAGTTCATCATTTATTTGACAATACTCCATTATCTACCTAAGTCATATTTTTGTGCACTCATTAGTTGATGAACACTTAGGCTATTTCTGCTTCTTTTTATTTATTAAAATATTTTTGTCAGTCATGGTGCTTGAACTTGGGGGCTAAGCATTGTCCATGACTTCTTTTGTTCAAATCTAGCACCCTACTACTTTGAACCACTGTACCACTTCCAGTTTTCTGGTTGTTAATTGGAGATATGAGCCTCACAGACTTTTTTGCCAGGGCTGGTTTTGAACCACAATCTTAATGTATCAACTTCCAGAGTAGCTAGGTTTATAGGCATGAGCTACCAGCACTTGACCTGTTTCTGTTTCTTGGCTATTGTGGATAGTGCTTCATTGAATATGAACCTACAGATTTCCTTTAAATATACTAACTTGGTTTCTATTGGAACTATACCAAAAAACTATCATGTGATAGCAGTATTTTTTGTGGAAATGCTACAACTGTTTTTTCATAATAGTTATACTAATTTACAAACCACTGGTAATGTGCAATGATCCCCTTTTTTCATGTAATCTTTATATTTCCTGATATGTTTTCAAGTTTAGTGCTTATCATTGTATAAAATGGTGGGTTGCATTTTCACACTTCATGCATTCATATAAGGTACTTTGATAGCATTTATTCCCTCATAACCCACACACCTGATCTCTTTGCTTTTCCATTGGTTCATCCTTTTATTATCATGTCTTTTAGATAATAGTCATTCTTACTGCAGTGTGTAATACCTAACTATAATTTTGCTTTGTATTTCACTGATGATTAATGATGAAGCTAATTCGTCACACATCTGTTGGGCACATGTATATCGTCTTCTGACAATATTTGTTTAAATCTATTATCCACCTTTTCAACATTTTACTGGCATCAATTAGTTGAACAAAGTATTACAAAGATCCTTGGTCAGACTTAGCTTCTCCATCACTCTCTCTGATCTTACTCCGTGGTTTCCAAACTAGTTTCACCAATCTTCATTATTCCTTTTTCATATATATGTATATATTCTGACCATATTTATTCTCCATCACCCTCTTCATTCATCCTTCTTCTTCCCACCAATACTAGCTACCTGGAAAGAACATTTGTGTTCCGGTTATCCATTTTAAAAATCGTAACATTTTTAGCTAATGGATTTTGTGTTTCTCATATATTCTAAATAGTAACTCTTGTGAAAAGGAGTACTTGCAAATATTTTCTCCCATTCTGAAGATCATCTCTTTCTACTGTGATTATTTACTATAGAGAATCATTTGTGTGGTAAACACTATTTGTCACTTTTTACTTTTACTGTATTTTATTGTTATATATGCATCATATCTAACACATTCTTTGTTATTTAAGAAAAAAGAATGATTTATTTTGTTCACAGTTCATAGTCAGTTGGACTTGTTGCATTTGGCCTATATTTAGGCAAACACATTGTTTAGAACACATCATGGACAACCTATTCAACTCATTGCTGGGAATAATAGAATGAGAAGATAAAAGAAGCTGTGGATCCAGTGTCCCTTCAAGATATAGTCCCCAGGATGTGGAGGAGGAAGGAGCTACAGTCCTATTATCCTCTTCTAATGGTATTAAGACTTCATATTGGGGATCTACTACTTAAAAGTTTCCACAACCTTCTAAATAAGCTCAACTAGGAACTAATGTTTTCATATATGGGAAATAGGAGAGCATTCCAAATCCTAACTGGAGCACTGCTATTTCTCATGAAACTTCTAAAGCACACATTCCACTAATGGGAAATCAGCTTAGAAAGAGAGCATATAGGCCTAAGAAAAAGGGGAGTTGAATGTAGGAAGATGTAAAGAGATTATTCAGGGAAACAGGGAAGGAAGAGATCAGGATAGCAGGTTAGTAGTTAGCTCTGGCTGGGACAGACAAGATCTTGTTAAATGTGTCTCATTAAGATCAAATTGCTAGACTGCTTAATATTGCTTAATTGACATACCAAGAAGACATTTGTATATATGGCAGACTTTAAGGATGTTTTATGAATAAAGAAATAAATTAAACAAATAATAAAATTATTAACTCTAAGACTAAAATTTCACACTAATTAGAATGGCTATAATCAAGAACTCTAATAACAATAGATGCTGGAGAGAATGTGACCAAAAGGCAACTGTGATGCATTGTTGGTGGGAGTGTAAACTTGTTCAACCTCTCTGGAAAGCAATATGGATTTTCCTCAAAAGACTCTACATAGAGCTCCCCTATGATCCAGCAATCCTACTTCTGGGCATTTACCCAAATGTCCACAAACAAGGCCATACTAAAGCTACCAGCATAGCTATGTTTATCACAGCATTATTCACCATAGCTAAGATATGGAATCAACCCAGATGCCCCTCAGTAGATGAATGGATCAAGAAAATGTGATATATATATGTATATGAATTCTATGCTTCCATCAGAAAGAATGATACCACACCATTTGTCAGGAAATGTAAAGACTTGGAAAAAATGATATTAAGTGAAGTAAGGCAGACCCAAAGAAACATAGGTCCCATGGTTTCTCTTATTTGCAAAAATTACATTTAGGATAATCTTAGCAGATGAGCAGAGTAGCTCAATAGCTACCTACACATGACTATATATGATGATTCTAAGTGAAATGAACTCCAAGACATGGACACAAGAGATTTTTCTTTGCTGTTGTTGTTTTTAATGTACAATGTGATTTCTTGTTTTGTATATTCTTTTCCCCTATGGATTATCCCCTGTTGTCACTGTATTTGATTTTGGTACCCTGATATTGATAATACGTTTATTGCAATTAGGGAAGGTAAAGGTCATGACAGAATGATGAGACAAAGGTCAAGAGGGGAAACAATGCAACAGTGATATTTACAATATACCATGTTGTAAATAATCTGTACACCTCAGGAGGTAGGATTGGGGGAGGGAAAGTGGGAGAAAAATGTTTGACAAGAAATGTACTTATTACCTTTCTTATGTAACTATAACGCCTCTGTACATCACCTTGACAATAATAAAATGTTGAACAAATATATACTATACCTATCACTATAATATTGTAAATACTGAATGAAAATTTAATCAGGCAAGATACAGTTCATCTGTAATTCTAGCTGCTTAGGAGTTAGAAACTGGGTGGATTAAGGTTTGAAGTCAATTTAGGCAAAAAGTTAGTGTGAAACCACATCATGCAATACTAGCTAAGTAAGAAGCAAAGCTAGTAAGACTATGCTCTGAAGTGCGCCATGGGAAAAAGAAAAGCAAAAACATTAAGACGTTCAAAGGTTAAAGAAAAGTAATAGTGTCCTGAAACATCCATGCACTTTTCTTAAAGAATATACAACAAAAATTTACTGGGAAATCATAACAAATTTGGTATGTCCCATGCTACAGATATCTTACATACTCCAATATCTTACTCAGGTAATGTTTTTCATATTCACTGTTTAACTACCTCATTTAAAGATGATTAACAATAATAAAGAAAATAGTAACCCCTATTGTAAGTTGTCTTCCAATCCAAAGCTCCTATTTGAGTTTAGATATGAAAATAAATTGTTAGTTCTCTAAGTTCTTTCTGGATAAATAAGCAAACAATTTTCCATAGTTATTGTTTAGTTGAGTAACATTTAAAAAATCTTTTTTTAAAATTTAAATTAATTTTATTTGTGAACATACTGTACAGAGGGGTTACAATTACATGGGCAGGATAATGCGTACATTTCTTACCAAGCATTGCCGCCTCCTCCTTTGTTTACCCTTCACATCATTTAAAAAAATCTTTATGAAAATATGTCCCTATCTTTACTCTTTTCAATAATATGCAAAATAATTAAGAAGAGTTAGCAAAGGAAATTCAAAGATAAATAGTAAATGGGCACAAAAATGGATATTCGTTGCCGCAAATGGGTAAATCTAGACTAGAAAAAAATTCTTCATTGAATTGTTTTATCTTATTTTTCATGTGGTGGGAGGCAATATAAAAGTAAAAAAAGGGCTGAGAAGGTGGCTCAATGGTAGAGTGCTTGTCTTGCATGCATGAGGCCCTGGGTTCGATTCCTCAGCACCACATAAGGGAAAAGAAAAAAGCCAGAAGGGGCCCTGTGGCTTAAGTGGTAGAACGCTAGCCTTGAGCTGAAGAGCTGAGGGACAGCACCCAGGCCCAGAGTTCTGGCCCCATGACAGGACCCAAAATAAATAAAGAAAAGAAAAGAAAAGAAAAACAATTCATAACAACAATATGTGGTAATAAAAAAAAGATTTCAAATTAGGATCTAGATGAAATTTTTGATTTTAAAAAATAAAATCCAGGTTTTGAAGTCATAGAAATAAAATTTGCCATTATGGAGGAAAAGTCAACCATTGCTTTGGAATTTTAGGGTATATGTTCATGTGGACATATAAAAACGAATGTTTTCCCATGAGACTACTTTCTCTGGAGATTAAGAGAATGGAAGCTTAGAGCTTCTGGCAGCCAAATAATAAATGAAATTGAGAAAATGTCAGTTTTACCTTACAAAATATGCCATTAAATATTCAGTATGAAACCATTAAATGTATAATGTTATCTAAGAGAAAGAGACCAGTCCACTACAACTGAGTTCTGCTATCACATTCCAAAAGCAAAATCAGCTGCCACCTGGCTTTGATTTTTTTCCCCCAGATCTGAGTAGTTGAATATAAAACAGTTTTGTTATGTACACCCAACTCTTCTGCTGACCCATATCTCTATCCTTGGTCTTACTCTTCTCCAAAGACTTCAGAATCCATTTTAAGTCAGGTGCCAGTGGCTCACACCTGTAATCCTAGCTACTCAGGAGTTGGAGATCTGAGCTTCGCAGTTCAAAGCCAGTCCTGGCAGGAAAGCACATGGAACTCTTATGTCCAATAAAAACCCTTCAGAAGACTGGAAGTGGCGATGTGGCTCAAGTGGTAGAGCGTTCTCCTTGAGCTGAAGAGCTGCATTACAGCACACAAGTCCAGAGTTCAAGCCCCACAGCCTACAAAAAAGAAATAAAATCTATTTTAATTCTATCACCAAACACAGGTGAGTTACTTTGCATGGTTAAATATCAATTTATTGAAATGCTAATTGAGTACTAGAGTAGGTTTATCAAATAGATGTGTGAGCATCCAATGGAAAGACTTAAATAGTTCCTAGCAAGTAACATAACCAGAGTATTTTCTTTTACACTAGGCAAAACTAGCATAACTTACTCACTATACACAGATCATAGCATTTTTATTTACAAAGTAATTTGCTATTCCCTCCCAAAACAGATGTGATGAGAAAATTTTCCTGTTTGTAGAGAAAGAAATCAATGCAAACAAAGTTTGCATATTTTTCAAATTTAGTAAAAGACAGGTGCTGGAGTTGAGCAAAGGTATTCTGGGTCTAGAGTTGGCAATAATCATGCAGTACTTTTGAACAATGACATAAACAACAAATACTCATCAGATAATTCAATAGGTTTGAAAAGTATGGGTATCTAATACATTCTTTAAAAATTTTCAGTGAGGGCTGGGAAGGTGGCTCAGTGGTAGAGTGCTTGCCTTGCATGCATGAGGCCCTGGGTTCGACTCCTCAGTACCACATAAGCAAACAGAAAAAAGCCAGAAGTGGTGCTGTGGCTCAAGTGGTAAAGCGCTAGCCTTGAGCTGAAGAGCTGAGGGACAGCGCCCAGGCCACGAGTTCAGGTCCTATGACTGGACCCCCCCAAAAAAATTTCAGTGATTTCCAACATAGCGTCTTGTGAGTATCATTGTTGCAATGGGTCATCCTGTGTCCTTGGTTCAACATTTTGTTATTCCCCTCCCCTCCCCAAATTAGATAAATATATATACACATTGCAGGGTACCAAAATCAAATACAGTGACAACAGATATACCATAGGTGGAAGAAAATACAAAAGAAACAAAAAGTAATCACATAATACATTAAAAACAACAACAAAGAAAAACCTCTTGTGCCCATATCTTGGGGCTCATTTCACTTAACATAATCTTATATGGTCATATGTATATAACTTTTGAACTTTTCTGCTCATCTGATAAGATTATCCTAGATGTATAATAATTATTACAAATAAGGGAAACCATGAGACCTATGTTTTTTTGGGTCAGGCTAACTTCTCTTAATATGATTTTTTCCAAGTCTCCATTTCCTAACAAATGGGGGAAGGGAAGGGCTAGTAGGAGAAAAACAAAGGAGTGGGTAACAGTGCTTGACAAGAAATGTACTAATTACCTTACTCATATAACTGTAACCACTCTGTACAGCATTTTTACAATAAAATAATTTTTTTTTAATTTCCAGTAAGCCAGGAGCCAGAGGAGGAGCATACTTGTAATCCTAGCTATTCAAGAAGATGAGATCTGAGGATTGCAGTTGGAAGCCAGCCAGGGAAGAAAAGTCCCCATAAAATGCTTATCTCCAAATTAACCACTCAAAACCCGGAAGCGGCCCTGTGGCTCAACTGCTACACCTCTAGTCTTGAGCACAGAGATATTCAGGGACAGTGCCCAAGGCCTGAGTTCTAGTCCCACACCAACAAAGGAAATCAACAACAACAACACAAATTTCCAATGAATTTTTAGTGTTACATAGCAGGGCGACAGAAACTAAAATCATAAAATCTGTGACTATAGTCCTCAAAAATATTCCAAGAAGAGAGCCACACTTTTACATTTCTGTACTAATGTAACACAAATGCTGATATAATTATAAACAAAATACTATAGAAGAATCAAATCTACAGCAATACAAATAGTTAAAAGCTGGTGGGGAAAACTGAAGAAAATGAGAATTTTGAGCTAAATATCAAATAAATATCATCCAAGGTAGGATAATTTAAGATGAAATTTCTATAAGTTCATGAATGACATATTTAAGAACTGTCTATTTCACTGACTGCAAAAAATACTAATACAAGTTCTTAAAGAATCATTTGTTTATATTAAAAATCATGTTGTTGACTCAAGGAAAAAAGAATTGAAAATCAATGAATACAGTGACTGTAAATGTTATTTTTAAAACCCTTTCTCTTCAAGTATTCAATATAATGAAATAAACATATATTAAATAACTGCTATAAATGTAAGGCATTATTGAAAATTCCTACACAAAGAAGACAAAACTCTTTCTGCACAAGACCTAATATATTACATCAAGTGAGCACATATTTACACAGTAACCACAATAAAAAATAACATGCTTATAGCTCCCTTGATAAAGCTTTGAAAAAGCACTGTGTAAGATTAAAGAAGGAAGAAAT
>NW_012267275.1:9976021-9978465 GCF_000151885.1 Dipodomys ordii | reverse complement strand
CCACATGAAATTAAAGTAACTCCTAATTAGGAACAGAGTAGAACAATATTAATTTTACCTAACTCTATCTGATTGAGAGCTCTCAGGTGGAGCTGCAGAGGGGTTTAAGCAGATGAAATGAATGGCATCATGTGGAGAATTACTGCATAGGAAGAAAAAGATGAGTAGATAAATACCTATTGAGAAGATCCAAGAAATTCCAAATATTTTCTTTTTTCCTAAAAAATATGATTGAAAACAATCTGCATTCTACATGCCAACTTCAATTCTTAAAGGAATGCTTTATCAGATGAAAATTAATGTTTGCATGTATGTGTAGATTATAATAATTATGACAATTTATTGCCTTGCTCTTTTGAAAAGTCTTTGCTTCCTGGGAAAGTGTCTTTTACTAAAGAAGTTAAGGTATATCTACTTAGAAGCAAAAGAAAATAGTAAAGATAGTGAAGGTGTTGCCATTTACCTTGGCTATGCTTTATCCTTGCTATGTTGTATATATTTGGAATACAGACTCCTTTTTTAAGATGCCCAAGATGATAGAGACAGAGACAGGAGTGTTATATGTCAGAATGTTCTCTCCACAAAAAATTTTTCTCTGATATTCTGCTTAGATCATAGATACCAATTGATGGGCTTCAATTTGGACAATGAAGATCAAAGCCATATCTATACATAATAGCAAAGCATAGAATTTGGAAGAGCTCATGTCAACAAGAATATTACACTGCAAATCATCAAGTCAGAACCAGATTGTGTTTCTTGAATGTTTATATGAAATATAAATAAACTTCAGCTCTCTTTTACCCACTGTTATTTTGAGTCTCTTTTATTGTTTGATGAAATCTAGTTTGTAACAGTCAGCTGTTACCATGCAAATGTTGAAAGGGTTAATCATTACCATTTCAGAAGAATTTTGATTGCTAAACTTGTATTTTCAATATTCTTTTACAATTGAGCTGACTAAAATATAGTATATACAGAAGTAAAACTACATTGTATAAATCATTTGAAGAATTAACAGATTGCTTGACAAAATGACTATCAAGAGGCTGAAATATGTTACAAATGGGGTTGTCAATGGAAGGATAACAATAGATGGAAAAGAGAATGATGAATGGATATAGTCATAATATTCAATGTATGTATGCAAAAAATAAAGTAGAAAATTGTATGATGGGAAGAGGTAGGCTGGGAAGGAAGAATGATGGACTACAGACAGTGATCAAGATGCATTGTAAACATAAAAGGATGTATTAAAGGCTATCCCTCTTGTACAACCATTTGAATATATAAAAATAATAAAAATTAATATTAGTTTTTATTACCAGTATAAACTGAGTTCATTGTGATAATGCTATATATACATATAAATCAGACAGATCAAATTATTCCCTACTACTCTTTTTTATCCATTCTACTTTAAAATTATTTTTATTGGGTTTTGTTGTTCTGTTTTTAGACAAGCTTTTGATATACTTGGCTCATACCTACCTATTCATCCTCTCATTTTGACTGCTTGCTTCCAGTTTGGATATTGTGAATAGTGCTATGATAAATATGGACATGTTATCACTTTTGTATGCTGTGATCATGTGATTTTCGTTCTTTATTAGGTTTACATGCTCCATTATGTTCAGCATAAGGAATGTGTCCAACTATACCTGCATCTCTAGAATGATGCTAACTCGATCAGGATGAATGCTCTTTATTTATTTATTTTCTAATTTTTAAAATGATCTTTCTTCTAAAGGTGATGTACAGAGGGGTTACAGTTACAATAAACAGGTATTAAGTATATATATTTTTGAACAGCATCACCTCTTCCCTTGTTTGTTCCCAGTTTTTCCCAATTCCCTTTATCCTCACAAGTTCTTTAGTTCATTTTCAACTTTCCATCTAGTGAGTGTCACTTTGCAACATATCTTCACCCTTTGTCCATGCCTTTGTTCTTGTTTACGCTACTCCAAACAGATAAACTTACAAGATAATAGGTACAAAAATAAAAAACAGCAGCAAAGGAGAAAAAAATCTTTTTTTTCCATTTATTGAAGCTCATTTCAATAAGCATTATATTATAAGATCTGATGGCCATTGAGCCTTTGTGATTCTCTCCTAAGAAATCTTCCTTTGGTCTCACTATGTGAATATAGTCCGGAATAGTTTATCATTTGCAAGTGTATTTTTTGTTTTTGTTTTTTTTTAATCATCCATTTTGCTTACTTATAGATTTATATAGGCACATTTTAATTAATACAAATGAGAGAAAGCATGCAGCTTATATTTTGTTGTGTCTGGCTACTCTGCTTAATAAATTATTTTCCCAAGTCTTTCAATTTCCTTATGAATAGTGCAACCTTTTTTTCTAATTGGAGAGTAGAATTCCTTTGTTTGGTGGTGGTGGTATGGGTGAGGTAAAATCTCAATGTTATTTTGCTTTGCATTTC
>NW_012267275.1:9968006-9974300 GCF_000151885.1 Dipodomys ordii | reverse complement strand
TAGCTATAGGTCTGTAGGTTCATTTCTGGGTTTTCAATTCTATTCCATTGGTCCTGAGGTTTGTTCTTGTGCCAGGACCAAGCTGTTTTGATTACTATGGCTTTATAGTAGAGTTTGAAATTTGGTATTGATATTCCTCCAGCAATGTTCTTTCCGTTGAGGAGCGTTTTTGCTATTCGGGGTCTTTTATTGTTCCATATGAATTTTTGGATTGCCTCTTCTATTTACTTGAAGAATGAGATTGGAATTTTGATGGGTCTTGCATTGAATTTGTAGATAGCCTTGGGAAGTATTGCCATTTTCATGATGTTGATCTTTCCAATCCAGGAGCATGGGAGTTTTTGCCACTTTCTAAGTTATGTTTTGATTTCCTTTTTCAAATTTTTAAAGTTTTTGATGTGTAGCTGTTAAAGATTGTCTCCTATTCTGTGGGTTTTCTACTTATCTTGATAGCTATGATCTTTACCATGCAGAACTCTTCAGTTTGATGCAATCCCACTTATCCAGTCTTCCTTAGATTTATTTTGATTCTGGAGCTTTAATTGGAAGTTTGATCTGCGCCTAGGACCTCTAGTATTACTCAGACCCCTTCCTGTATACTTTCCCAGTATCTGGTGTTACATTGAGGTCTTTAATCCATTTGGAATTGATTCTGGTGCAGGGTGATTCAAAAGGTGTAGTTTCAGTTTTCTGCATGTGTATAGCCAATTCTGCCAGCACCATTTATTGAAGAGGCTGTCTTTCTTCCATCCTGTTTTTGGCTCCCTTATCAAATATTGAAAGACAGTAGGTCTGTGGGTTTATTTCTAAGTCTTCTATTCTAGTCCACTGATCCTTAGGCCTATACTTTTACCAGAATTAAGCTATTTTTATTACTATGGCCATTGTCATAGAGTTACATGTTTGGTATTGATATTCTTCCAAAACTGTTTTTCCTACTAAGGACTGTTTTTTGATATTGAGGATCTTTTATTACTCCATATGAATTTTTGAATTCCACAGTATCAGTGGAGAATGTTTCTGGAATTTTGATGGAGATTACATTGAATTTGTACATAGCTTTTGGCAGTTTTACCATTTTCATGATATTAATCCTTCTAACCCAGGAACATGGAAAGTGTTTTCATTTCTTTAAATCTGATTTAATTACTTTCTTTAGAGTTTTAAAGTTTTCATCATAGAGGTCCTTCACATCTTTAGTTAATTCCTAGTTATTTCATTATGTTTGAGGCTATTACAAATGAAATTGCTTTCCTGATTTCAGTTTTGCCCTTATCTTTGTTGGAATAAAGAAAAACTACTGATTTTTGTGGGTTAACTTTATACCCTGCTACTTTGCCAAAGTTTCAGATCATCTCAAGTAACATGGGAGAGGAATTTATGGGGTTGTTTAAAGACTGGAACCTATCATTTGCAAAGAGGGAGAGTTAACTTTTTTCCCTATTCAGATCCCCTTTATGTGTTTCTCTTGCTTTACTGCTCTTGTTAAAAAAAATCCAGTACTATACAGAAGAGGAGTGGAGAAAGTGGATGATTTTGTCTTGTTCGTGATTTTAGAGAAAATGATTTTAATTTTTCATCATTAAGTATAATGTTGTCTGTAGGTTTGTTACAGACAGCCTTTATCATATTGAGAAATTTCCCTTGGAATCTTAGATTCTCCGGAGCTTTGGTCATAAAGATGTGTTGAATCTCTTCAAAAGATTTTTCTGTATCTATTGACATGATAAGTGGTTCTTGGCCTTGCTTCTGTTGATATGTTGAATTACATTAATTGACTTGCGTATATTGAACCAGCTTTGCATCCCTGGAATGAATCCTGTGTTTATAATGCATGATATTTTTTTATTAGTTGTTGAAATCTGTAGGCCAGAATTTTATTGAGAAGTTTTGTATAGATGTTCATCAAAGAGATAGGTCAATAGTTCTCTTTTTCTGATAAATCCCTATCTGGTTTTGGAATGAGTATTATGCTAGCTTCATGGGATGCGTTTTGTATTGATCTTTCCCTTTCAATTTCATTGAATTTCTTGAAGAGTATAGGAGTGAGTTCTCCTTTGAAGGCTTCACAGAGTTTGGCTTTAAATCCATCACATCCTGGGCTTTTCTTATATGGTAGATCTTTTATTACCATTTCTATTTCATTACTTGTTATGCGTCTATTATTCTCTAGGAATTCTTCCATTTCTTCCAGATTCTCAAATTTGTTAGCATAAAAGTTTGCAAAGTACTCCCTTATAATGATCTGAATCTTGTTTGTTTTTTGTTGTTTCTGTCCCATTTTCATCTCTGATTTTATTTATCTGGTTGTGTCCTCTATAAAGTAAACTAAGTGAGGAATGTAGAGACAAGTGCAATATAACCTCAATGATGCATGGCATGAAAATTCAACTTGGATATGGAGATTACAATAGTGGTTATCCTATGATATGAAAGGATGAGACTGAAAACTAGGTCATATATTTATGCTGGTGTGATGTGTTTCTGGCAATCTCTTGGACAATAAAGAAAATGTAAGTAGTAATAATGTATTAGACATTTAAAATGGCTAAAATAAAGGAGTTTCAGATGTACATTCACAAAGGAGTAAGTACTTGAAATGATTAATATGATCTTTATTCTGATCCGATCAATTCAAATTGTATACAAGATTTCCACACATCAATTTATAAGCTGGATATTATGGCTCGCATCTGCAACCCTAGATTCTCAGGAGGGTGATATCTGAGGATAGGAGTTTAAAATCCACCTTGGAAGTGAAATCTATTTGGCTTACCTCCAATAAACCACCAAAAAAAATTGTACTTTGACACAAGTGGTAGAAGTCAAGCCTGGAGAAAAGGCTTAGAGACAGCATACAAGTTCTGAATTTAAGCTCCAGTACTGGCACATACAAAAATCACATTTTACATCATAAATGTATAAAATAATATTAAATTATATTTTTTAGCTTTTTTTAAATTTTATATATATTTGTTGTAAAAATGTTGAATAGAGGGGTTACAGTTACATCAGTAGGATAATGAGTACATTTTGCAGCAAGCATTGTTATCTCCTCCTTGGTTTTCCCCCTACCATCTCTTCCCTCCCTACCTTCCTAACTCATCCTGACCCCCACCACCACCCTGACATTGTAAAGTTCATTTTCAATATAGTGTCCTGTACATCTCATGGTCACAATGGGTCAGCCTGCATCCTCATTTAAGTGTTCCGCTATATCCCTTCCCCTCCCCAAATTACAAAAATGTATATACAAGGTGCAGAACACTGGCATCAAATCCAGTGAGAACTGGGGTTATACTATGGGGGAAGAACATACAAACAAAACAAAAGAATCACATAGTGCATTGTTGCATTGTAAATACTTTAAAAACACTAGCAAGAAAGAAAAAAAACACTTCTATCCCTGTCTTAGGGTACATTTTGCTTAACATTATCTCATGTGGTCATATGTACATAGCCTGTGAATTTCTCTGCTTATGCTAGACATGTACTAGCCATTGCAAACAAGGGAAACCATGGGACCTATGTTTCTTTGGATCTGGCTTACTTCACTTAATATAAATTTTTCCAAGTCTTTCCATTTCCTAACAAATAAGACAATGTCATTCTTTCTGATGGAGGCATAGAATTCCATTGTGTGTGTGAGTGTGTGAATTACATATCTATCTATCTATCTATCTATCTATCTATCTATCTATCTATATATATATATGTATATATCACATTTTTAAGGACCTCTCCCCCATAGTTACTCTTTCTCACTCTTTATTTACTTTGATAAGTGATTTTTCTTAATCATCAAAACTCTAAAAATGATCCCTTAAAAGTAACATAAAAATGTCTTTATATAATAGAATTTTCTCTTTTTCTCAGATTTTGCATCTCATTCATTTATATTTCAAAAGATTCTGTTAAACTTTCTAGTGGTGCTAGGTCTGTGGGATAATGGAAAACATGGTTACTTTAAACAGAATTAGTAGATCTTTGACATATTTAAATACTTAATGCTGTGCTTCAAATTCAAGATGGGTGTGTTGAGAATACTTCACAAAGTGTAAAAAAACTAGGCTTAATTTTTTCCCCGTAACATTTGATGGTTTATGTTATTCTGAATCCTTTGATAGAGATAGCATTATTAAAATAATGATTTTCCCATTTAATAAAGTATGCCTATAATAGGAATAATGTTTATTCTTTTAAAGTTATAAACATATAGACCTAAAAATACATGGCTATATAAAATGTATGTCAAAAGTTTTATTTTCTACTTATTAAGGATATAATTTAGAGGATATTACGCCTGTTTTATCCTAATGCTTTTATCCCAAAATTACTTTCATAATTTTAAATGAATTGATGTCAGTTATTAGGTCAGTAATTTCCCTGTTAATGATTTGCTTTGCAACTTAACATATGAAATGAAAATATATTAGGCCAGTGTTACGAATTATGGCAAAAACAAATAGGGATACAGGTGGACCCGTAGCAACAATGAGATGTACAAGTCGTTATGTGGAAAACGAACTTTACAACGTTGGTGGGGGGTGGGGGTGGGAAGAGTGGGGGATGAGGAGAGGTGGAAGGGGAGATGGGAAGGAATGGGAAGGGGAAACAAAAGAGGAGGCAACAATGCTTGATAAGAAATGTACTCATTATCTTGCCCATGTAATTGTACCCCTCTGTACAGCATTTTCACAATAAAAAAAATGGCATGGCTTATTCCAGATACTTGGGAAATAGAAGTAAGAGTTTCTGAACTTTAGGCCCACCTGGGGTGCATATAAACATGAGTAACATATTACACTATAATGATGTTACAGCTTTGGATCTATGTGGGATTTGAGGGAAAATAGTGTTTCTTGGATAAATTTGGGTGCTCTGTTGTTTGGCGAATAGATATTTAGAATTGTAATATCCTCCTGAAGGAGAGATCCCTTAATTAGTATGTAGGGACCTTCTTTATCTCTTCTAGAACTTGGCAGAAATGGACCTTTTCCTAGCAAATATCGACATACCAAAACTAAACCAGATGAGTTAAACCATCTTAACAGGCCCATATCAAGTACTGAAATAGAAACATCAATAAGAGACCTCCCATCTAAGAAAAGTCCAGGACCAGATGGTTTTACAGCAGAATTCTACAAGGCCTTCAAAGCAGAGCTCACACCAATACTCCTCCGACTATTCAATGAAATTTAAAGAGAAAGTTCACTACTGAACGCATTCTATGAAGCCATCATAACCCTCATCCCAAAACTAGGCAGGGACTCATCAAAGAAAGGGAACTATAGACCAATTTCTTTGATGAACATTGATGCAAAAGTACTCAACAAAATTTTGGCCAATCGACTTCAACAATTCATCCAAAAAATCATACAACATGATCAAACAGGATTCATTTCAGGGATGCAAAGTTGGTTCAATATAGGCAAATCAATTAATATAATTCATCACATCAACAGAAGCAAGGATAAGAACCACATGGTTAGCTCAATAGATGCAGAAAAAGCATTTGACAAGATCTGACACACCTTTATGACGAAGGTCTAGGAAAAGTTAGGGATCCATGGAACATTCCTCAATACAATAAAGGCTGTATATGACAAACCTACAGCCAACATTATATTTAATGGTGAAAAACTAAAGCCATTACCTCTTAAATCAGGAACAAGATGAGGATGTGCACTCTCTCCACTTCTCTTCAATCTAGTATTAGAATGCCTAGCTACAGCAATAAGACAAGATGCAAATATAAACGGGATTCAAACAGGGAAAGAAGTAAAACTCTCCCTCTTTGCAGATGACATGATGTTGTATTTAAAGAATCCCATAGACTCCACTCCCAAATTACTCAAGCTGATTTAAAACTTTGGCAAAGTAGCAGGGTATAAAATTAACCCCCCAAAATCAATTGCTTTTCTGTATGCCAACAATGAGAACAGTGGGGCTGAAATTAGGAAAGCAACTCCATTTGTAATAGCCCTACAAAAAATAAAATAACTAGGAATTAACCAAAGAAGTGAAGGACTTCTATGATGAAAAACTTTAAAAACTTGAAAAAAGATATAAAAACAGAACTTAGAAAATGGCAAAAAAAACTCCCATGCTCCTGGATTGGAAAGATCAACATCATGAAAATGGCAATACTTCCCAAGGCTATCTACAAATTCAATGCAAGACCCATCAAAATTCCAATCTCATTCTTCAAGTAAATAGAAGAGGCAATCCAAAAATTCATATGGAACAATAAAAGACCCCGAATAGCAAAAACGCTCCTCAACGGAAAGAACA
>NW_012267275.1:9945773-9967401 GCF_000151885.1 Dipodomys ordii | reverse complement strand
TACCTCACCCCAGTTAGAATGGCAAAAATCAAGAATTCTAATAACAACAGATGCTGGAGGGGATGTGGACAGAAGGGAACCTTATTGCATTGTTGGTCGGAGTGTAAACTTGTTCAACCACTTTGGAAAGAAGTATGGATGTTCCTCAAAAGACTCCACATAGAGCTCCCCTATGACCCAGCAATCCCACTTTTGGGCATTTACCCAAATGTTTACAAACAAGACCACACTAAATCTACCAGCACAACTATGTTTATTGCAGCATTATTTACTATAGCTAAGATATGAAACCAACCCAGATGCCCCTCAGTAGATGGATGGATCAAGAAAATGTGGTGTATATACACAATGGAATTCTATGTCTCCATCAGAAAGAATGACATGGCCCCATTTGTTAGGAAATGGAAAGACTTGGAAAAAATTATATTGTGAATTAAGCCAAGCTCAAAGAAACACAGGTCTTATGGTTTCCCTTATGTGCAATATCTAGTATATGTCTGAGTCAAGCAGAAAAAGGTCAGATAAGGTGATGTTAGGGAAATGAACCCTAAGATATATATTCAAATGTTTTTTTTCTTTCATGCGATTGTTTCTAACGCATTTATATGGTTATTTGTTTGCTGCTTTGTATGTCCCTCCCCCACAGTGTATCCCCTGCTTTCACTGTATTTGGTGTCAGTATAATTTGTGGAAGTTAAGGGGAAAAACAAATCGTTTAAATAAGGATATAGGTGGACCCGTTGCAACAATGAGAAGTACAAGTCATTATGTCGAAAAGGAACTTTACAACTTTGGTGAGGGGGGGAGGGTTGTGTGTGGGGGGAGTATGGGAAGGGATGGGAAGGGGAAACAAAGGAGAAGGCTACAATGCTTGATAAGAAATGTACTCATTATCTTGCCCATGTAATTGTAACCCCTCTGTACAGTATTTTCACAAAAAAATAAATAAAAATTTAAAAAAAGAAAAAAATGTTGCTATAGCTTGAACATCACTAGGAGAGGGAAACTTCTCCAATCTATTATTATTTTCCTGGACTATCACCATATATGTAGCTTCATTTCTCAAAATAGCATTACACAATGCACTACTGAAAATATAAAACAAATTATAAGGAGTACTTCTAGGAAACATCCTAATATACTCCCTTTTCCTTAACCAGCCCACCTCCAAATTCAGTCTTAGCTTACCGGTTTCCATATACTTGAAATCTTTGGATTTTCATAAAATGTATCCTTATTCTATGCTTCTGCTGTATTTTATGTCACTACTGTTATCCTTTCTGCATTCTGCATTCTCACTCCCAAGGAGTGATATCAAATTAATCTCTGTAGAGCTAAAATATTTACTCAGTGTTGCCATAAAATCTAAACTTCTCTGAAAATATCATTTATTATATTTTTCAGCTATCTCCTGCTTATTTTCTGGTTTTATCTCTTCTATCAACTTTTGTCTTTTTCCGTTTTGTTAATGCTGAACTCCCATTTTCTAGATAAGTATTTAATAGTAGACTGAATACACCCCTGTTTTCAGAATTTAGAAATATTTTCCATCTTCTAGTTATCACAGTGACTTTTTAAAGTCTAGTATTTCCATGATCAAATTTGATGGTATAAAAGACTCGATTCTATTGTTGCTAATGTCTAATGTTTTCCTGTAAAGAGCAATGAATCTTAAAACAATTTACATATGGTCAATAAACAGTAACCATGATTCCCACAACTGAATGCATTATATACAGTGATGTTTTAGCTGTTTATGTAAAGAACATTAGTGCCAACTGAGATAACATGTCTCCCATCGTTAAAATGTAAGCCACTAGGGCATGCCTACTTCTGTGTGCTACCTAAGCATGTTCCTGGTATTTTATGGATTATTCAACAAATCAGTTCTGCATTAAAATTTGAGGAAGGAACGTTATTCTGTTCAGTCCAAACATGTGACAAATATGAGTGTTTATTACCAAGTAACAGGTCAATTTGACTGGCGAAAAATGCCTTTAGGTGTCAATTAACTATGTCAGGCTAGGCTATCAAGTTTCTATTCGTACACTCTGTGGTGTCAAGTAGAATCACCTTCACTGAGACAGTTGCAAGTCATAATAGAGTTGTTACATTGCTGCAGACTTGGTAAAGGCATTATTCTTAATTGCCAAGGTAAATGGAAACAAATAGAAATATGTGCTGATATGTAATGTCCTGTAGTCTGTTTCCCATGTGCTTCTATAGGGAAGCATCAGTTTCCCTGAATTTTCCACCAGTATCCTTGGATTTACTTTTTAAAAATATGAGTGTTTAGAAAGCCTGAACAATAGGAACCCACTGAGAAACAAGTGAATATGATGCTGTTCAGTTATGTAAATATTGACTTACACCATTGGATTCATTAACACTGACAAAGGACAAACATATGTGTAATTCATATAGGCTGATGCATGAGTAGCCAAAGGAGTATTCCAGTTACAGTAAAAGGAAACAATTGATATTAATGGCATCGGAGGCCCAATGGCTTGTGGGTTCATTTGGGTACAAGAGATAGTATATACCTTACTTACATGTTCTTTTGTTTTCTTGGCTCTAAGTGACCCACATTATATCAACATGGACTATGTTTCTCTGTAAAAGAAAAAGACTGTTACTCTCAGCCAAGCTTGGAAGCTTGTCAACTAAATGAAACCTAGATAATCCCTTTTGGACTGCTAAAGCCTGATGCCATTTCAGGTTTCCATACTTTCCATGAATCTACTGGGGTGAGCTAAAGGCTCAGATTTTTTCATGTTATTTGCTTAAGGCAAATAGACCTCTTTTAAAGACAATTAGTGCTTGTTGTGGGGAACTGATGAGACAAACCATCATTCAAGGCACCATATTACACTGTAACTTGAAATGGCATCTGTTATTTGGATAATTCAGACTCTGCAAATAAATTTAGACAGGCTCAATTGAGCTCAATAACCAAATAGAAACTGCATATTTAGGGCTGGGAAGTTGGCTCAGTGGTAGAGCGCTTGCCTTGCATGCCTGAGGCCCTGGGTTCAATTCCTCAGCACCACATAAGCAAAAAGAAAAAAGCCGGAAGTGGCACTGTGGCTCAAGTGGTAGAGTGCTAGCCTTGAGCTGAAGAGCTGAGGGACAGCACTCAGGCCCAGAGTTCAGGCTCCACGACTCGACCCAAAAAAAAAAAAGAAACTGTATATTTAAAACCTGGTGGTTTCAGCCCCACCAGTCACCCACAAAACTTACAAGGTCCATGAATGAATGGCCATCATACTAGAGGAGACTGAGTGACCAAAGGGGATGGATGTTTTGTGCCTCCGGTGGCTTCCTAAAACACAAGATTAATAAGCATGTCAAACAAACTTCTTGGTATATGTACATCATCCCTACATTCATGAAGCAAAGGTAACTATACAGCATAGTGGTGGTCATTAATCCCTTTCATAGGATCCTACAGTGAAAAGGGGTATTATATTAATAAGGACTGCCAGGATCCTAGGTTCCCTCTTGTGGTACCGGAAACATTCAAATCTTCTAATTAAATTCTTCTAATTCTTCATGGATCGGGTGACTAAAGGTGAAATAATTGCTGGAACAAAAGTCATAGTTTCCTGTAGAGGTACTAACTTATGACTGGGACAGAGAGCTTGAATGTATTAAAACCTTTAGAAATGGTACCTCCTCCTTCAAATAGAATAAATCTGACAATAGTAAATATTTGAAACAATCAAGGGTGGTATGATTTCTTTCTTTTTTTGTTCCTTTAGAATGACTGCTGGCGCTGGATTGACAACCCACCATTGACCAGAAGTAGCATCAATCAATGGTCTGAGATAGTAGTAGATTGCTCATGTATTCAAAGTGTTTCTTCACAAACCTGAGTAGTCTGTAAATCCCAAATTTCAGTTTGAACAATACAGTGCATGTGGATGTTCAGGATACTTAATATGTCATGCATGAAGACCAAAAAGTCATGGATAGATTTAAACACATAATTTTTCATTATTTATTATCTATATTTCTTTAAAAATATTTTCTGTAAAGAGAAAACATCACAAGAAAACAAAAAATAGAGGACAGTTTCTAACATTTTCTTGGGGATACACTACTACAACCATAGCACCTTTTGTTATGTAATGCTTCTACTAATTTTGAATACTATTCAATTAAATATATGCTCCAGGCAAATTTGCCAGCACACTACCACTTGAACCATAGTGCCACTTCCAGTTTTCTAGTGGTTTATTGGAGATAAGAGTCGCACAAACTTTCCTGTCTGGGTTGACTTTGAACTGTGATCCTCAGATATCAGCCTCCTAAGTAGTTAGGATTACAGGCACTTGAGCCACCAGCACCCAGCTAAGGGCAAATCTTATTTTACCTTACTGAAGTTTTTTTTTTTAATGATCATAATATTTAAAATTTTATTTTATTGTAAAGATGCTGTACAAAGGGCTTACTGAAGTTCTATAGACATTAATTTTCTATTGATTCACAATCTTGTACAAGAAATGATTAAAATTATGCAACCAATATATTTAAGTAATTTTAATTGGAAACTGTCAATGTATTTCAGTATTTTACTAAGTACTTTAAAACTAATTTGAAAGAGAAATACTACTTTTAATTGCAAGGCTGGCTTTGAACTGCGATCCTCAGATCCTCAGATCTCAACCTCCTGAGTAACTAGGATTACAGGCATGAGCCACCGATTGCTATTTATTTTCAAGACTGGAAACACAGTAGGTTTATTTACCCTAACATCACCAAAAACACGGGTTTACATTGTGTATGACGTTAAGATGGCTATGACATGGCTAAGAATTTTTAAGCTATAATGCTATGAGGTCATTATTGTGTATGCAATGTATTATTGGACAAAACATTGTTAGTTAGTACATTGCTCCATATTGTACCTACTGTACATCCCTTGAGCTCCTTTACTAAGATCAAAATGTTCATATCTAAAGTACCTTGCTATCATAAACACGCAACATTCCGTGTGTCTCTCTGATAGCAAGCCATTATACATAGATATTTTTCTAGTGAATCTCTGTTGCTTCTCTCACATTTCTAATAGTTTATTTTCAAATACTGTGCTCAGTAAATCCTTACCTAGACATTTGTTTTGTATAATAAATTAATATTCAAACTTCCAGTGATATGATATTAAAGACAGAGTAGGAAATACTTTAGTTTAATTTTTATTTTCTCAATATAAAACTATTTTATAGTGCTCCTACTACATATTGGTTTTTTTCTTTCTTTTTTTTTAGGAAACCATGTTTCCTGATTCAAGAATCTTGAAATTCTGGTTATTTTAAATTACAGGCAAATAGAGAAGTCATTCAGCTCTAAAGCAATACTGATTGTCTGGAGAGAGACAATGATTTACAGCAGTTAATTGTTTTTATTTACCATACAACCAAATGTTTGTGTGTCTTAGAACACTTGAGTATATAGTAGGGATTTTTCTCTTTCTTATAAAACTTTTTCAAGAGTTTCCCTGACTATCTTAATATCTTAGGATTCGTGATCATTTAATTAACTAACAAACTAGTGAAGAAGACAGGAAAAATGTTCAATATCAGAGATAGAGGAAAAAATTAATTTTCATAGTACCCCTATTATAAATCTGGTAATGACTGTAAGGCTGTGTTTATAGAATAGGAGATTAAAGCTCTTAAAATCCTAGAATGGCAATCTGTTAACACATCAAACTTCTGATGGCAGGAGAATGGGAAAAATCAAATGTCAAACCTTGGTGATTGTGAATCAGGTCTTCTAGGTAAAGCAGAGACTCTTTTATGAAGAACGATGCCACATTCTATAATAAACCTTAACACCTGCAATCGCTCCATTTGTCAAGCAATATAGCCCTTTTATTAACCCTGATTTCTATTCTCCAGAACATAGCTTCGACTAAAACCAGCATGGAATAATGGCTTTAAGCTCTTGTTACTCACCTTCAGCTTTTAAAACCTTATGATAAAGAATATATTATGCTTCTAAGATTCCTTTGTGTGGGAAATTATCAATCCTGTTGCCCTGTAGAGTAAATGAGACAATTACCTTTCCAAAACAAATAAGGGAAGGCATCTCAGTGGCAGCTTTGTCTTTTATTTATTTGTTTGTAAACATTGCTGATTGTAATTGTTTGTAGGAATGTGACATTACATTGCCCAACTTACAGCAGCAGAGAAAATTAGGTAGTCTTCTAACAACTCTTGTCCTTTTGCTTTGTTATGTGTAAAATAAGTCTTTCTACAACAGTGATTCATCTCAGCAAAGCAAAAAGTATCTTTTGCATCTTGACCTCTGGGGAAGTAATAGAAACTTTCTATTCAACCTAATTATATTATGCACTAATATGCCAATATGTTCAAGCAAATGAAGCATGTGCATTTTAATTTATTTTAGCTATTATTTTAAGTAAATAATTTGGAGAAAATTTATAGTCTTTAAACATTTTAGGAGCATTTTAACATTTTTTGTATATCAGACTAGTTTGCAAATTGTATGTATAAAATTAGGCCATATTTACTTTATTTATTTCATTTTTATTCACATGTTCTCATTAAAAGTAAAACATGGCACTACTTTTTGCCTCTGTATTTAGTCATTAGTAGCTCTCTCAGAGAAAGGTAAAACATACTAATAAGAGACATTCTTATGTAAGAATCGATATTTCAAAAAATATATCTTGAAGATAGTAATGTTTTTGTTTGTGCAGAAATTGCTCTTGTATCAAACTCACATAAAGGCATAGTAAGTACACATTGGCTTGATAACACATTATATTGAAATATCGTATTTGTCCTAGGCTTTAAGATTATTATTACAGGTAAAACTAGATACAAAATTCTATGAAAGTACACAGGAAGGAATTTAAAGAGTTTAAAAGATAAATGGGTCATAAAACCAAGACTCAAACTATTATAATCATTAATAGTTATTTTTTAACAAAATGGAAAAATAAAGTTTATATTATTATCAGCAGCCTTCTATTTATATTATCCCAAGTTACACTTCCAAATCATTTTAATGACTGTATGCAATTCTGTCATATAATATATTTATTAATTTTTATTCACTTTGGGAAAAAGTTTTTATGATGTTTTATAACTATAACTTTCATGAAAAAGTATATTTAGATAAATTATTGTCTATATTTATTTTTTATTTTTATTATTTCTGTAGTACACAATGTAGTTTACTCATGTCTATATATGATTCAGATGTAAACATGTAAAAGTCTGAAAATGCAAATTCTTCTGAAACTAAAAGTTAAAACATATAAATTTTAATGCATGTATAAAACAATTAAAAATGCTTAAATTGTTTATTGTTCTTAGAAATATGAGTAATACAATGTGTTTTACTGTTATATTTCTGTGCATGTGTATACTATACTCTGCTTAAATCCATAAGCTTATGTCTTTTCTTCTCACAGTGAGTTTTATATGCTTTTTATAGATTTTCTACTCAGAAAATGCTTCATTTCTATTTCATATTTCTTTAAAATAAAATTGAATTTATTCTTAAGAATTATCTACACATGTTAATGAATTTTGAGTTATTGATTTTTGCCCATTTTCATTGAGGACTTTTATTCACTCTCCCCTCAAATAGGCTATTTCTTTTTTATTATTAATTTTTTTGTAAAAATGTAGTACAGAGGGGTTACAGTTACATAAGCAGTACATTTCATAATGATCATTGTTATCTCCTCCTTTGTTTTCCCACAACCATCACTTCCCTCCTCACCTCCCCAATTCCTCCCACCCCCCACCAACATTGTAAAGTTTGTTTTCAATATAATGTCTTAGACATCTCATTGTCACAATGGGTCAGCCTGCATTCCCATTTAAGCATTCTGCAATATCCCTTCGCCTCTCCAAATTACAAATACATATATACAATGTGCTGAGCACCAGCATCAACTCTAGTGAAAACAGGCGTTATACCATGAGGGAAGAACATACAATAGAAACAAAAGAATCACATAGTGTATTTTGAGTACATTAAAAATGCTAGCAAGAAAGAGAGATAGAGAGAAAAAAACCCTAGTTTCCCTGTCTTGGGGTACATTTTGCTTAACATTATTTCATATGGTCATATGTACATAGTCTTTGACCTACTCTGCTTGTTTTAGACATGTACTAGTCACTGTAAACAAGGGAAACCATTGTACCTATGTTTCTTTGGGCCTGGCTTACTTCACTTAATATAATTTTTTCCAAGTCTTTCCATTTTCTAACAAAAGAGGCAATGTCATTTGTCCTGGTGGATGCATAGAATTCCATTGTATATATGAGCCACATTTTCTGATCCATTCATCTACTGAGGGGCATCTAGGTTGGTTCTATATCTTAGCTATGGTAAATAATATTGTGATAAATATGCTTGTGCTGGTAGCTTTGGTATGACCTTGTTTATAATCATTGGGGTAAATACCCAAAAGTGGGATTGCTGGGTCATGGGGGAGCTTTATGAGGAGTCTTTTGCGAAACCTCCATATTTCTTTCCAAAGTGGTTGAACAAGTTTACACTCCCACCAACAATGGAGTAGGGTTCCCTTTTGGCCACATCCCCGCCAACATCTGTTGTTATTAGATTTCTTGGTTATAGCCATTCTAGCTGGGGTGAGGTAGAATCTCAGCGTTTTCTTGATTTGCATTTCTTTTATGGCTAGAGAGGTTGAGCATTTTTTCATGTGTGTATTGGGCATTCTTACTTCATCTTCAGAGAAGTCTCTCTTTAAGTCTTTAGCCCATTTGTTAAACAGGCAGGTGTTTCTTTCAGGATTTGTTGTTAGGGGATGAAATAGAAGAAGCAATCCAAAAATTCATATGGAAAAATAAAAGACCCCAAATAGCAAAAAACAACCTTAGAAGAATGAACAACGCTGGAGGAATATCAATTCCAAACTTCAAACTCTACTAAAAAGCCATAGTCTATTGATCTTGCTAGCTATGTCCTTTGCCATGCAGAAGCTCTGCAATTTCATGCAATCCCATTTGTCCAACCTTTCTTTGATTTGTTGTGCTTCTGGGTCTCTGTTAAGAAAATTTTGGCCTGTGCCAAGGAGACCTAGGGTTTCTCCTATTCCATCCTGTAATGTTTTCAAAGTGTCTGCTTTGACTATGAGGTCTTTGATCCATTTGGAGTTGATCCTGGTGCAAGGTGATATATAAGGATCTAGCTTTAGTTTTCTACAAGTAGTTCACCTATTTTGCCAGCACCATTTACTGAAGAGGCTTTCTTCTATTCTATTTTTTTTAGCTCCCTTATCGAAGATTAGATGGCTATAGGTCTTTAGGCTCATTTCTGGGTTTTCAAGTGCATTCCATTGGTCCTGAGGTCTGTTCTTGTGCCAGTACCAAGCTGTTTTGATTACTATGGCTTGTAGTAGATTTTGAAATTTGGTATTGATAGTCCTCCAACACTGTTCTTTTTGTTAAGGATCATTTTGCTATTCGGGGTCTTTTATTGTTCCATATGACTTTTTGGATTGCCTCTTCTATTTCCTTAAAGAAAGAGGTTGGAATATTGATAGGTATTGCATTGAATTTGTAGATAGCCTTGGGAAGTATTGCCATTTTCACGATGTTGATCTTTCCAATCCAGGAGCATGGGAGTTTTTGCCACTTTCTAAGTTCCGTTTTGATTCCCTTTTTCAGGTTTTTAAAGTTTTCATCATAGAGGCCCTTCACTTCTTTGGTTAAGTTAATTCCTAGGTATTTTATTTTTTGTGGGGCTATTAGGAATGGAGTTGCTTTCCTGATTTCAGTCACACTTTTCTCATTGTTGGCATATAGAAAAGCCATTGATTTTTGAGGATTAATTTTATACCCTGCTATGTTGCCAAAGTTTTGAATCACCTTGAGTAAATAGCAAGATCAATAGAAAGCCCACAGATTGGGAGAAGATCTTCATTAGCCATACAACAGACAAGGGTCTCATATATAAAATATACCTAGAATTCAAAAAATTAAATTCCCCAACAGCAAATCTTCAAAGAAACAACTGCCCAATAAATAAGTGGGCTAAAGACTTAAAGAAAAACTTCTCTGAAGAGGAAAGAAGGATGGCCAATAGACACATGAAGAAATGCTCAACCTCTCTAGCCATAAAATAAATGCAAATCAAAACAACATTGAGATACCACCTCACCCCAGTTAGAATGGCTATAATCAAGAAATCCAAGAACAATGGATGCTGGAGGGAATGTAGACAGAAGGGAACCTTACTGCATTGTAGGTGGGAGTGTAAACTTGTTCAACCACTTTGGAGAGAAGTATGGAGGTTCCTCAAAAGACTCCACATAGAGTTCCCCTATTACCCAGCAATCCCACTTTTGGGCATTTACCCAAATGTTCACAAATAAGACCACACTAAAGCTACCATCACGACTATGTTTATTGCAGCATTATTTACCATAGCAAAGTTATAGAACCAACCCAGATGCCCCTCAGTAGATGAATGGATCAAGAAAATGTGGTATACACAATGGAATTCTATGCCTCCATCAGAAAGAATGACATTGCCACATTTGTTAGGAAATGGAAAGACTTGGAAAAAAATATATTACGTGAAGTAAGCCAGGCCCAAAGACACATAGGTCCCATTGTTTCCCTTATTTGCAATTGCTTGCATATGTCTGAGTAAAGAAGAAAAGGTTAGATAAGTTGATGTTAGGGGAATGAACCCCAAGATAAGTATTCAAATGTTTTTTGTTCTTTTTTTCCTTTCATGCAATTGTTTCTAACATATTTATAAGAAGATTTCTCTGTTGCTTTGTATGTATCTCCCTCATGGTATAACCCTGTTTTCATTGGATGTGATGTTGGTATAATTTGTGGACTGGAAGGGCAAAAACAAATAGTTTAACTAAGGATACAGGTGGACCCATTGCAACAATGAGATGTACAAATTGTTATGTCAATAAACAAACTTAACAACTTTGGAGGGGTTGTGGGGAGGATGGAGTGGGGGGAGGGGAGGAATATGGGAAGGGTTGGGAAGGGGAAACAAAGAGGAGGAAACAATGCTTGATAAGAAATGTACTCATTATCTTGCCCATATAATTGTAACTCCTCTGAACGGTATTCTCACAATAAAAAAAAAAAAGAAAAAACAAATAAAAGCAAAGCCATAGTCATCAAAACAGCTTTGTACTGGCACAAGAACAAACCTGATGACCAATGAATAGGACTGAAGACCCAGAAGTGAACCCACAGATCTATAGCCACCTAATTTTTGACAAGGGAGCTAAAAAAATACAATGGAAGAAAGACAGCCTTTTCAGTAAATCGTGCTGGCAAAATTGGTTAAACACTTGTAAAAAACTAAAACTAGATCCATATATATCACCCTGCCAGAATCAACTCCAAGTGGGTCAAAGACCTCGAAATAAAAGCAGAATCTATGAAAACATTACAGGTAGCAATAGGAGAGACTGTAGGGCTTCTTGGCACAGGCTGAAATTTTCTTAATAGAGACCCAGAAGCACAGACTGCATGAAACTTCTGCAAGGCAAAGGACATAACTAGCAAGATCTACAGAAAGCCCACGGACTGGGAGAAGACCTTCACTAGCCATATAACAGACAAGGACCTCCTATTGAAAATATACTTAGAACTCAAATAGGCTATTTCTATTCTGAGTTTCCCATTTTGCAATGACTTAGCTAATAATCAAATATGCCCACATATGTGTGTTCCTGAGTGTGTCTTAATTGTAATTTTTCCTTATTAATATGTTTAAAAAGTCTTACTTAAAATATTAAATATCAGTGGGTTCAGCTCACAAATCAAAAAACTAGAATAACAGATTGGAACCCTCCCCCCAGTAAAACAACATCCAATTATTTCTTGTAGACAAGAAATACATCACACTGACAAAGACCAACAGAAGCTTGGGATGAAAGAATGGCAAAAGACCTTCCAAATAACAGGATGAAGTAGCCATACTTATATCTGAAAAACAAACTTCAAGCTATAAGAAATCAACTCAGAGAAAGACAGTGATTTCATATTAATAAATTGATCTATGAAGCAGAAATGACACTTGTTGACATATATGCAGCTAAGTTCATTAGATGAACACTTTCATACTTACTTACAAGCAATGTTTGACCCTAACAAAATAATAGTGACATCTTTCAATGTCCTACTTTCATCAGTTGCTAAGTCACCTGCATAAAAATCTCCACAAAGAAATGTCAGAGCTAAAGGTCACTATAGGCCAAATAGACATCTGCTGAGCATTTCACTCAGTAACTAAACAATACATAGTCTTTTCATCAGCCTATGGAACTTTTCCAAAATACATTCTATTTTGGGATATACCAAGTCAGAGAAAATTAAAATAACTTCTTCTATTCTAACAGATTATAATAAAATTAAACTAGAACTAAATAGCAAAAGATATTGCAGGAAGTATTCAAACACATGGAGACTAAAATCACATGGTTTCACAACATGTAGGCCACTGAATAAATAAGGGAGAAATAAAAAATTCCTTATGAACAATGACAAGAAAAACAATACCTACCACAACTCAGAGGTTATATCAAAGACTGTTGAGTAAAAAAAAAAGAAAGCATAGCCAAGAGTGCTTATATAAAAAATACAAAAAGGAAAATGCTGAAATTAACAACTTTATGTTGCCAAACTAAAATGTCTACAAAAATAGGAACAAACTATACCCCAAACTAATACTGAGAAAGAGTAAAATTTCAGAAAGAAAATAAGGAAATGGAGAAAAACAAGACTATACAAAGAATCAATGAACTAAAACTTGTTTTCTTTAAATAAAAAATAAGATTGATAAAACCATAGCTAATTTGATGAAAGATATAAAAGATACATTAGTAAAAATTAGGTATGGATGATATTACAACAAAAATGTGCAAGATATGAGAGAATACTTTGAAAATATATAATCTAATAAGCTGGAAATACTTGAAGAAATAGATAATGTTTTAGATATAGAAGACTCAAACTGAGCCAGCAGGGTATCAACTAGCATAACAGAGTTATAATGAACAATAGTACTGAAGTAACAATGTAGGGCAAGATGGATCCTACTGGACCTTCAGAGAAGATTTACTACCAGTACATCTGAGATACTTCCATAAAATCGAGAAAAGGAGGAACCCTTCCAAACTCATTCTACAAAGCAAGTATTTACATTCAACAGCAGACATATTTAACAAAAAAATGAGAAATATGAACAAAATTTTTTAACATTGATGTATGAGTTCTTTTTATTTGTTTTTAATTTTTGTTTTCTTTTTAATATATTTTTTTAAATTTTATTGTAAAGGTGATGATACAATCTGTACTTACCAGATCTTACAAACAATAACATAAAAATTTGGTAAATGACCTTGGAAATGTAGTAGTATATAAATCAATACACAAGCATCAGTTGCTTTTCAAATATCAACAATAAACATGCTGAGAAAGAAATCCAGAAAAAAATTCATTGATAGTACTTCTATAAAAGAAGCTATAAAAACTTGAAAGGAGTGAAAATGGCCTTAGAAGATTGAAAGATATTTCATATTCATGGATTGGAAAAATTAATAAGATAATGGTTGTACTGCAAAAAAAAGCAATGTAGAAATTCAATTCACTATTAAGCACAATCATTGATAAAAATTAAATAATCAAATCAAAGAGTTCATGTTAGTGGTGGGTTGGGAGGAGATGGGTGAGAATGTAGAAGGGGTGACATTGATCAAGATGCATTGTCTACACAAACTGCTTTGTTAAATGTCAACTCCTTTATACAACTACTTAAAGATAATTTGAAAACTGAGGGAGAATTGGGGATATGGATGAAGGAAGGAATAGTAGGAAAAAAAACAAAGTAACAATCTTCCACAAGAAATGTACTCACTACCTTACTCATGTAACTGTAACCCCTCTGTACAGCATCTTTGCAATAAAATAAAATTTTAAAAAAACTTAAAAACAAATCCCCAAAGGCAATTCAAAGCTATTCAAAAGAGCATCACTGAGTTACACAATACCACCTTTCAACTTATAATACGGAACCTTAGTAACAAACACAACTCAGAACTGGCACAACAATTGACCTGAAGGAAATTGTAGCATTGAATAAATTAAAGAATACCATGATGTAACTTTACCATGACACAACTAAGTTTTGACAAAGGAGTCAAAATGGAGAAAAGAATAGGCTCTTCAACAAATAGTACTGTGGAACTAGAAATGTTTGCATATTTGGTAAGTATATATTGATATTCATCTACACATTTTAATTTATAAATAATCTACAATGTTATTTTTGCTTTTTGTTTATACCATATTGTTTGTGAGTATTTAATTCGTTTTAAATATTTTTTTCTTTGTTGAGAGTATGGCTGAAGAAGAACACCTACCTAGAATGAAGGCTTGAGTTTAAACTCCAGGATAATCAAATTTGAATGTTAAACAATTGTTGCTCAAGTGGGAAGTTTTGGTATGCATAAGGTGATGTATTTTATTTTATTATATATTTTTATTTCTTAATGAGAAAAATAAGCACATGTCTTTATGTTTTCTGTATCAAAGATATATTTTTCTTTTTTTGTTCTTGAGAAAGAACAAAACTTGTATTTAATTCCAAAAATATATGTATACATTAATCATATATCATTATAAAATGCCTTCAGTAAATCTCAAAACTAATGTCATTGCCTTTTTTCACATATGTTGAGTTTTTCATGATTTTACTTACTCTGAAAGATAAATACTAAGAATTTTGCATTCATTAATTTTAAAGTTGAAATATTAACCTTAATTTCCTTTATGTATTATTCGTATTTCATTGTAATCTGATGACAGAAGAAAATGTCCTGCAGTTGTGGCTTATTTGCCTTTGTTGATTACTTTGATGAACATATGCAACATCTTTTTCTTCATGAACGTAGTTATTTGGTTACACAGCCTTGACTAGGTGCTAAAGCTGCATAGTGTTTATCAATAAGGACAGAAGAATACTAATCTTCCTCTGCACTTGCATTATCAGAAAAACCTTCATCTTATTTCTACATAAAAATAGCTGCATCAATATGCCTAAAGTTCTTGAGCATTGGGATTTTATTTCTCAAAACTTAATTGTGGTAACTTTTAGGAATTGTAGCATTATTACAATAGAATAGGACATCAAATTTTATTAGCTATTTTTCTTAGGCAAGATGTAAAATAAGAATATTTATTTTATTTAATTAAAATAACTATTATAGGCAAAACTCTTCGACTTTCTCTTGAAAGCTTTCTGACTTTGAAATTCCAAGAACATTAAAGTTATATAGCTTCTGTCCAGGTATCTATCTTGTCCTTTCATTTGTCTACTATAACTTCATTTTATCCTTAGGAAGAAATTTGTATTTAGTACTTTCCCCTTTAAGTATAAAGGAGCAATACTCTATTTTGACATATTTTAAACAGGTTTCCCTTGTCAGAATTCATTCAAGAACTAGTACAACCTGCAGTGTGTTTTTACATTCAAGCATCTCGTTGCATCTGCTCCTTCTGTTCACATATCTACAAGTCAGCTTCAATGCTTTTTCACTGTCATCAATGCCCAGGCTACTGGTGAAAGTTGTAGTGATCAAATACTTTTAAAGGAAAGACATTTATAGAGAATAGGGATAGGGAAATGGATGGGAAATGCTACTGTTTTAGGAACAAATTAATGTCACATTGGTTGTTCTAATTGTTCTAATTATGAAAGAAAAGTGTTCTCAAAGAGGTGCAGGAAGGGTAATAAAACTAACTCCTGATTATTTTTTTCCTTTAAAGCCATGTTGTTCAGCTAAAGTGCTGTTTATGCATCCATTGAAGAATCTACTAAATTGTTCATGAGACCCTAAAATGTTGTCATATATTATTCCTAGTCTATAGTAGCTTTGTAGCTTAAAAACAAGTTAATTTCATCAATGTTTAGGTAGAAACATAAGTGAACACAATTGGGAAGCAGGTAGAAAATCTTTTCACTTAAAGTCAACCTGTATAATGCCAAGTAACCTTTAAGATACAAAATATCAAAATAGAGTATTGCATTACTGTAAATTTTTCTTTATTTTAAAATATCTTTAAGTAGTTAAACAAAGAGTTTTTAATTCAACAATTTGGTTTATGTGTAAAATTAATCTTGATCGATGTTTTCCTCTCATCATTCCCTTCCCAATCTTTCTCAACCCTATTCATGATCTCAAATTACTTTTGTCAAAGAGAGGAGATGTAAAGGGGAGAGGAGTACACAAATAAAGAGAAGTTGTGGGTGAATATGTCCATACTCTTCAGTGATTATATATGAAAATGGAATCACATAATTTTTACATAGTAAGTTTATAACACAGAATGACAGTTCTATATAACTTCCAAGTATATCCTTTCACAATTTGTAATTCTTGACTGCCTTATAGGGACTGTAATTTTGACTAATGTTTCAATGTCAAATAGATAGTTATTATATCAATCATAGCTAACTTGAAAGATGTTTCAGAATTAATTACTTAACATTACCAACTGTTAATTCTGTTCATATAACTTGTTCCGAACTACATTTAGTCTAGTCCAAATAATGTAGATATGTATATATATATATATATATATATGTGTGTATGTATATATATTGTTGTTGTTGTTGCTGTTATAGTGCTTTAACCTGTGGCCTGGGCTATGTCCCTGAACTCTTTGCTCAAGGCTAGAGCCCTATCACTTTGAGCCAGAGTTCTACTTCCCATTTTCTGGTGATTAATTAGAGATTAAAAAAAAAAAGGTCTCATGGATTTTCTTGCCTGGGATGGCTTCAGATCTCAGTCTCCTGAGCAACTAGGATTACAGTCACAAGCCATCAGTGTTCAGTGTTTTAATACTAAATAAATAATATAATAAAATTATTTTAAGACATTTTCAAGGAATATATGCATATTTATTATTGCTACTAATTATAATTGCTCCAAATATGATTTTGAATTTATTCTGTTTTCTTTAATATCATCTCCAAATCTCCACACTATTCAAGCTTTATAAGTAATATACTATAACTGCTGAACAATAGAATTTAATTTTGAAAAATGGATGAATGACACTACAGTTTTGTGTAACATGAAAACTGGCTGTGTAGGAACAGTACCCAAGCCCAGAGTTCAAGCCCCACAACCAACAAAAAACAAAGCAAAGCCAAAACTGTCTTTGTAATGGAAAGCAAAATAACATCAAAAACATATTTTAAAACTACATATACTCTCAAGATAAAGTACCTAAAAGCTGTTTGCCATTACAATTGAGATTTGTGGAGTTAGACTAGTTTTAAATATTATTGATGGAATTTTATGAATTAACTTTATCTAGAACGTTCAAAAAATTAAACTTGAAAAATTAAAACTTTAAAAATATTAGAAACTTGAAGGAGAATTTAGGAGAGAAAATGTGGACATGTGGAACCCAAATTAAATGTACTTAGAAAATTTTGAAATTCAAGTAATTTGGATCCCCAAAATAATCAGTGGTTCATATCCTGTTCCAAATGAAAAGCCTGCCTTTCAGCCAATTGCTTCTGTGATATTTAGTGAGCTCACTGTCACGCCAGCATGTATATTTTTGCCATAACTTAAATAGGTTTAGCTTATGAGCATAGCATCAGAGGAAAATTATATGATGAGAGAAAAAAATAAACCCTTACAAACAAATTTAAAGCATTACAACTCATTGGGAGTGAAACATTTTACTCCTTTTTACTAGTTGAGAGTTCCTACAAAAATTGATTCCTCTCTGTCTTAGGTTTTGCCTATACAAAATGATAATTACAATAACAATACAGAATTGTTGGGATAATTAAATGTTATACTTTATAGAAAACATTTAATATCATTTCAAGCACAGAGTAAAATGTATTCATATTGGACTGGACAACTACTCTGCTGTGGATGACTAACCATTGTGCTACTTCTGCATCCTTCTGACATATATCAATGACATCCAAAAAAACAGGAGAGGAACACTGGATGCTTCATTCATGCTTTGTTCAGTTGTACGGTAACTAGAATTGGTGCAACAGTAATTAAACTGCTGTAAAAAAAATCAGTAGTATTTAAACACTTGTGAAAAATTCACTGTAAAGAAATTTAACCTTCTTTGTTCCATAATCACTTTCACTCTTTAAATATTGTTCGATTCCCTCTTCATCCTCAGCAACAAGTTGCATTTAGGTCATTATGACAGGTAGGGGTGGCAATTTGAGAAACCTAAACTTGTTTTGTTCCTTACCCATTTACTGATCACTGCAAAGCATGTGGCAGCTTTCTTAGTAAGAAACCATTATCTGTGGACCTTTCACATTTCAGCAATTCTTCTAATCATTCTGTGCTCAATATTTTTTTGCCTTGTCCATACATTACCTTAAAAGATAAGTATTGTTTCCATCTGGAACAGTGTTCAGAATTGTATACTATACTATACTATACCATACTATACTATACTATACTATACTATACTATACTATACTATACTACACTTCTTTCTATGTCCAAAGCTTGATAGTCTACATGAAGATTGTAATTCCTTGGTATAATATAAGCTAATTGTTCACACAGTATGCACCTGGGCTCTCTGATTGTCATCCTGTGTGTCTGGGAGGACAATGAAAAGGATTTTACTTGAAGATCACATTGCCCATTGTGCAGTGTGTTGCAAAGTAATCTGTTACAGACTCAGAACTATCATGTTTTCTGCTAGAATCTATAAAACTGTGGAAGATAAAGATTCTTGAAGGCCGAGCATAATCTTGGAAGTGCCCAGTTATTGACACGTTATTATAGCCTGATAAGCAGAAAAATATGATAGGAAATGTTCCTTAGAAAGTTGTCAAGCTTAGAAATTTTCTACAATCTTAACAAGAATTGTGTAGATCCACAGAAATACTGTTGCACCTTGCAGACAATACTTTTGAGCTATCCTCCTTTGACTTTTTCCAATTCGTGCATGTTTTTGCTTTATTTGATATAGTTATTACTTTACTTTTTATTAATACTAAGATACTATTCATTTAGATGTTATTTCATTATTTATACTTCCTTGGATTAAATTTTAATGTTTCTGAAAATCACATGGTTGATTACTGAAAATAGGAATGTGTTTGGTATATTCAAATCGCAACTTTTATCCTCTGAATCAATGTGGTTTGAAATCAAGGCTTCACACTCTTGCTCAGCTTTCTTGCTCACAACTGACACTATAACATAATAATTACCATAAATGATTCTCTATGATTATGCTAAATGAAAGAATATAAACATATAAGCCTCATATAGTATATTTCCATTTATATGAAATATCTTAAATAGAAAAGAAAACATGAGCTAGATAGAAGAATAGTTGTTATAAGGATCCTATCTGTAAGGAAAATTGGCAAGGACTACCAATAGATTCAAAGTGTCTTTTTCATAGTGAGGAAAGAGCACTGAAATTAACTTGTGGTGGTGGTTGCCCACGTTCATGAATAGAGAGAAGTACTAAGTTTTATTATACTTAGTTATTTATGTTTGTTTGTTTGGGGGTTTTTAACTGTATTTTTGTCTTTTCTTTTTTGGTACTGGGGATCAAACCCAGGATGTTGCACTAGCTAGGCAAGCGCTTTGCCACTGAGCTACATCCCATCCCTATTTTTATTTATTTATTTTTATTTTTCTATTTACATTAGAACTTAAGGTACCATCAGACAAGAACTTCTCGAATAGAGCCAGGTGACACAACAGACAGAAAAGAGACTTGACAAATGGGACTACATTAAAATAAAAAGTTTCAGCACAGCTAAGACATAGCTACTAAACTAGAAAATATCTTTACCAGCAATACATAAGACACGGGTCTAATATCCGATATATCCAAAGAGCTCAAGAAACTACCTCTCCGGAACCTAATAAACAAATTACTAAATGAGCAACAGAGCTAAGGAGAGACTTCTCAGAAGAAGAGTTAAGAACAGCAAAGAACACATGAGAAAATGTGCATTATCCCTGGTCATAAAGGAAATGCAAATCAAAAGAACCCTGAGATCCCATCTTACCCCAGTTAGACTGGCCAATATTTGAACTCTGACAACAACAAATGCTATCAAGAATATGGAGGAAAAGGAACCCTACAGCACTACTGGTGGGAATGTAACCTAATAACTACTGTTGAAAGCAGTCTGGAGTTTTGCCAAAAAAACTCAACATAGACCTTCGGTATCACCCAGCCATACCATTCCTGGGCATCTACACTGAGCATCATGAACCAGGATATGACAAATACACCTGCACATTTATTTTCATTGCCACACTATTTACAATAGCCCAAGATACAGAAACAACCCAGATGGTCCACAATAGACAAATGGATCCAAAAAAAAAATATGGCACCTATTTGCAATGGAATTTTACACAGCCGTTAGAAAGGAAAAAATGTCATATGCAGGGAAATGGATGGAACTAAAACAAATCATGTTAAGTGAGGTAAGCCAAGATCAGAGAGAGAAATGCCACATCTTCTCCCTGATATGCAGATGTTAGATTTTAAATGCAATGAGACATGACAAATTATACAGGATTCTAGACACTTATTTACAGTGATCCCAAAAGATAGCCTTAGGAGAAAATCACCAACTTTTAATACCCAAGTGCCTATATATATAACATATATTTATGACATGTATATGACATATATATGATATACATATAACTGTGTGTGTGTGTGTGTGTGTGAGAGAGAGAGAGAGAGAGAGAGAGAGAGAGACACCAGGGCAACCCTCTTCAACTTTCCATTAAAGTTGACCTGGTCTGTTGAGTTAGCTTTCTGTTCTTTCTTTATTCTGATTCCCTCATAACTCAGTTTCCAAAAAAAAAAAAAAAAAAAGCTGTTGAAAATGGGTATGGCCAAACAAATGCCTCATTGGAATGCATAAAATATTCTAATTGTGCTTTAAATACAGGTAAGACAAGATCTCAGTTTGCCCCCTTTCCCTCTGGGATTGTCCACAGATCCTGCCAGCACAATGTGCATGAAACCCTGCTTCCACGGCAAGACAGCTGGGGGCAATAAGTCCTGAAGGTCAGTACCACTGCTGTTTCTGTGGTTAATTAAAGCTGTCTCAGTTGATTAAGTCACCTTCCCATAACTCTAACTTCACTCCATGCTTTGCCAGGCAGGGTAGGAGATGTCGACTATCTGGGAAATGTATTTGGGTACATTGAAAGCCAGGCATTCAAGGAGATGTGAAATAGTCCATTCTCAGAATTGCTACAGCTGATGTCTGAGGGTTTGTAGGGGACTTTTTCTTGAGGCTTTTCTGAACAAATGGAACTGAACGTGTGTTAGAAAAATGGAAAGAGAGAGACAGACCTGACTTGCAGGCCAGACTTGGTCTTCAACAAGTGAGGGGCAAGCAACCTTCCATCAGGATCAGATGTTGTGCCTACATTTTATTCTTTAAATGCATGTGTTCCATATTATGGAATGATAACTATCAAAACTATATTTGATATTCGGGGTCTTTTATTGTTCCATATGAATTTTTGGATTGCCTCTTCTATTTCCTTGAAGAATGAGGTTGGAATTTTGATAGGTATTGC
>NW_012267275.1:9910930-9943800 GCF_000151885.1 Dipodomys ordii | reverse complement strand
GGGGGGGAGGGAGGAAGGAGAAGGATTGGGATTGGGGGGGAGGGGAGAGGCTGGGAAGGGATGTGAAGGGTAAACAAAAGGAGGAGGCTGCAATGATTGGTAAGAAATGTACACATTATCCTGCCCATGTAAGTGTAACCCCTCTGTACAGTATGTTCACAAATAAAATTAAAAAAAAGAAAAATAAACTATATTTGAAATAAAAATAATAAGAAATAGAATTACAGAAGCATAAAACTGGGATAAAAATGTAGTAAGTTTTAGTTTTCTAGTGAATATTCTAAGATACAAAAGATCAAGCACTCTCTAAACTATAATCTACCTGATTTTGTTTTAGATAAAGGCAGTGATTTGAGTGAATTGAAGGCTTCTAGTAAGATTAAAGCCAGGACATTGGACATATCCTCAAGACTATTTATATTACAGCTCAGATAAATATTGATGGAGGTAGCTTCTTTGTTGCTTGCTTTGTTCTAGAGTGAGAATAGGTACTGTGACTCAGCCTTCAAAACTTTATCACACGAAGTGCCAGCATACCATATCCAGTTGTATTATACTATTTAACATATTATATTTCAATGCCACATGTAGATACAGAGAAAATACCGTACAATAGCTTAAAAAACAAGGCAGACAAATGTATTTACAAGATGCAAGGTACCAAAATCATGTACAGTGACAACATGGAATATACAATAGGGGGAAGAACATACAAAGAAAGTAAAAAAAAACATAGTACATTAAAAACAACAACAAAGAAAGAGTTCTTTTGTCCGTATCTTAGGGTTCATTTCTCTTTGCATCATCTTATATGGGTTTATGCACATAGCTTTTGAGCTTTTCTGCTCATTTAGGGAGGGGAAGAGGAATAACAAAATACTGAAACAAGGACAAAGGATGACCCGTTGCTACAATGATACCCACAAGACACTATATTGAAAATGAACTTTACACCTTCTACCCCAGAAGGAGTAAGGGAAATGGGGGAGGGAAAGGATCATGGGAAAGCAAAAAGAAGTGGGTATACTCTGGTTTCTCTTCAGATTGAATAAATCATTCACCTTTTACTAAAGAAGTGAGTAACAATGCTCAACTAAAAATGCACTCATTACCTTACTGATGTAACTGTAACTCCTCTGTACAACATCTTTATAATAAAAATTTTAAAAAAACAAGGCAGAGTGATTTTAATGCTCCTATAGATGAGAACTAAATTTACCAAGATAAAATATTTAAAAGTCACTAAAGACACTAAGGAACCTCAAAAGTGGCAAAAAAAAGTGAGATTTCAAATGTTGAAACCATTTTTATTCTTTATCCCTCAGGAAACTAAGTTACACATACAAGTAGAACAACAGTTTTCAACCTCACTTCAACAAATAAGAAGTAAATGGTTTAAAATAATAAGCAGAAATATGTTCTATCCATTTTATAGATACAGAATTTGAAATTTAGTTATTTTCAGAATTGAAAGGCTTAGTGAACACCTTAGATCTCCATAAACCTACTGGGGCAAAGCAGAGATCAGCCTCACCAGTAGATGAATGTTACTGTCATGCCCATTGGTGTCATATGAGCTTTTGAGATTGGTTCTAGTTAATTTTTCCCAGGCCACTCTCAGACTTGTAATCCTCCAACCTCCATTAGAATGTGTTTGACTGTTGAGTGGTCCTTTCAGGAAAACTTGATTTTATCTAGCAGTCAAAAACTGTTAGCATACTCTTTGATAACTTTAGTCATTTTTGTCTATTTTTTCAGAAAGCGGTAGTTCAGTCTTCAGCTACCACTTTGATATTTTCCTATTTCTTTTCCTTTTTTTTCGGTCAACTTTTCTATCATGTCTTGAAGCTCTGCTTCTTGCATCCATTTTTAGGATTGTATGTCTTCTTGGCAAATTCCTTTTACTCTGTGAAATCCTACTATATTTTTCATTTTAATTTATATATTCATACCAATATTTGAATTCAGGGCCTCATGCTTTCCAGAGAAATGCTCTAGCACTTGAGCTATATACATCCTTTTCCTTTTTGCTTTAGTTATTTTTGAGATAAGTTTTATTTTATTTATTTATTTTTTTGCTGGTTGTGCAGCCTGAACTCTGGGCCTGGGCCCTGTCCCTCATCTCTTCAGCTCAAGGCTGGCACTCTACCATTGAGCCACAGAGCCACTTCCGGCTTTTTCTGCTTATGTGGTGCTGAAGGGTCTCATGCATGCAAGGCAAGCTCACTACCACTGAGCCACCTTCCCAGTTTTCTGATAAGTTCTTGTGGTTTTGCTTGTGGTGGGCCTCAGACTGCATTCCTCCTTCTTACACCTCCCAACAAGCTAAGATGACAAGCATTAGAGGCATGTACCATCACACAAAGCTTGATTGATGAGGTTGTCTCACTTTTTTTTTCTGGTGACAGTGATGTTTGAATTCATAATCAGGAAGTTGCTGAGCAGGCACTCTACCACTTATACCATTTGTTCATTTCATTTGTTATCACTTTGAACATGGTTTTGCTTTAATTAGCAGCCCAACTTGGACTATAGACTTCCTATTTATGTTTCCTACCCAGCACACTCAGTGATATTTTGTTAAAGCTATCCTCAAAACTCAGTCTTCCTGATCGTGATTTTCCAAGAACTGTGACTACAAGTGTAAGCAACTATACTTGGCCTGAAATGTGATCTCTCAACCATTAGTATTACATTGTATTCAGATATGAAGCTCTTTTCATCATGGATAGTCCAACTATGAAGCTTGTGAATGAACCAGATTCTCATTATTAGTGTTAATAGCACAAACATTTATGACTTCCTATTCCCATACAGAAGCAGAAACTCTGATACTAGTTATTTTCATCCAGTCTCAGTGTCTGATAAGTTTTCTCAAAAGTCTTCCAAGTCCTAAATTATGCATTGAATCTAAACTTATTTGGAAGCAGGACTTATGTTTCTATTGATGCTGTGAATAGTTAATTGTTTCTCTTACTGCCCATTTGTACTAAAATGTATCTTGCTCTAGATCCTTACAGATAACTTCATTTAGGGGTCTAATTGAGTGGCAGAATATTCCATGATATTCAGAATGTAACTAAAATTGAGATGACTTATCTTTAACATCTGTTTTCATAACTTTCATTAATAACCTTAGGAAAGACATTTAGTACTTTAATGACTCACATACTTAGCAAAATGGAAGCACTAAAACAGCCTGACTTAATCACTAAGATACATTTAGGGTCACTAATTAGATATCTAGAAAGAGAACACTATAGAGTATTACAAAAATCATTTCCTTTGTTTATTAATTTATTTGGGGCATTCTAACAAATCCTGTGTTATGTATACTGAGCACTAGTATTTTGAAACTGCTATCATAAACAGAAGTATATAATAACTACAATAATAAAAATATAATGAAAAGCCTATTTTGCAACCCATGAAATTGGAATTCAGTCATTAATTTTTCCTCACAAAAATTGTGTCAAATAAACTATTAATAGTTGATTTTCCCCCATAGTTTCATTGTAGTATTTTGTGATGTCCTTGCCTCCTTTGTAATGCTACAACTTATAATTTGACATGATGAGCAGTAGTATGACCAGAAAGCAGCATGGTTAGCCTTGGGGCAGCTATATTCTGTCAGTCAGATCACTTAATCATTTCTCACATACCAGCTTAACCCAACAGTTTCAAACCTCTCTGAAAGTCTCCCACTTTATTTTCTATAATAAAGAAGTTCCTTGAGAATCTCTGTCATTATACAGTCTTTAATCTCATTGAAAGGAATATGACCCACTATATGGCTTTGCTTTTAGTAATTCAAGTGTTCTTTAAATGCTTTGAATTTAATTCTGTCTGTCAATTTCAGGGGATAGCATTCAGTTCAAGTATGAGAATGTTATGACAAATCTTGCTATAATTACTGCATTATAATCTCCCAGACATGATATACCCTAGAGAATCAAGTACACAAAATGCCTCTCAGCTAAGCAGGTGTTGAATTCATTAAAGTGTATTTTAACTGGGAACATATCTAAAACTTTTTGGAAGAATGTCATTGTCTCTGGGCTATTTGATAACTTGCGCTATTATTGAAACTCTAAGAGTGGTTATGTATCAAAAGAAAGCAGAAACAAGAATGTAACTTTGTGATGTTGAGCACTCACACATATGTGCTCATACTTAAAGGGAATAAATTATATTTTAATATCTGTTTTTTGGAGTGAGACAAGAAAAACCAAAATGTCTATAACAAACTAATAATCTGCAAAAATTACATTATTTGAAAATAATTAACTAATAAATTTAAAAGTTACTGTTTGCCAGGTGCTGGTAGCTCACATCTGTAATCCTCAGATCCTCTCAAGAGGCTGAGATCTGAGGATCACAGTTCAAAGCCAGCCCAGCCAGGAATGTCAATGAGACTCTAATCTCCAATAAAAACCACTAGAAAATCAGAAGTGGCTCTGTAACTCAAGTGGTAAAGTGCTAGCCTTGAGCTGAAGTGCTGAGGGACAGCACTCAAGCCTTAGAGTTCAAGTTCCACCACCAAAAAAGAAAAGAAAAGTTACTGTTTGCCTAGGATAGCATTATTATACATTATACACTTAACCTTTAAAGGAAATTCTCAGACAACATTCAAATATCAATGTTTTCCACAGCATAAACCTGTAGTAAAAATAATGCATATTGTTCTATGTACTCTTGACAAAATTTCTAAGAACCCTAATTATTCATCTAAAATTATAATATGTGCTTTATAGCCTATTTGCATTTCACTCAAATCTGAATCAGTGAAAAATGCATATCATGTACCAATTAACAGTTTCAACAGTAGAATCCACAGGTCAAGTAACAACAACAAAAAATGATGTGGTCCGGTGTTCTCATTCTATTGAATCACTATGAAGATTAGTTGAAAGATCAATGCACAGTAGTTTGATTAGTATAAGAATAGTGCATTTCTCAGACTCATTTTTCTCCCTACTCCCAGCAGAATGCTTGTCCCCTAAATTAACTGCCTGGGTCAGGATGAAAGAAAGGACAGCACAAGCCATCCCAATGAAAGTATTAATTGGGTCCTGTGCATTCTGTTTTTTTCTTTGATGACATAATTTACAACCATTTTTGCTAAGAACTTTTGAAAAAGAACATGCAATTTTTAAAGAAAAGTCATGAGGCATGCTGATCAAAGTGTCCATCAGCTAGAACAGCATTTAACTGTGAGTGACCTGAAAATCCCCATAATGGAGCTTAATCACACAAAACGGAAAAACAAAGTGAGCAGCTAGCAGAAACTTGCTGAGACAATTCATGGTTCCCAATCAAGCAAGTAGTCCCTCAGTGTTCCCAAGAAAGAAAACAATGAATATATGGTGGGAAGTCCAACCTCCTACAGCTTCTGACCCCTCTTTGCCCTTCAGAGAAGAGGTTTGAGAATGAATAATGGAAAATACAATGAAAGTAGAAACCATATCATTGAGACTCCTTTCATGTTTACTGTTATATCTACATGGAGGCATGATATAGAGAATACTATCATAGGTTTAAACCATGATTGAGAAGGGGCAAAGTTATTGTGTCATGTAAAGCAAAAATTCCAACCACACCCAATGTTTTGTCGCATATGTTAATTATACAATGTAATGGGCTTCATGATTGACATTTTTATACAACAACTTTCTCCCATTTCTAAGAGAGCTCATCAGGTGTGGGCTTCGTTTTTATGTGTGTGTGTGTGTGTGTTTTCCTCCTTTGTTTTTTGTTTTATAAGGGTATTTTAAAATTAAAGCTATCTTTATTTTTTAACCTAATTTTTTTAGTATATTTCATTGAAAAATGCTATCATGATGACTTAAAAAATAGTTGCTATTTAACGCCCTATAAATTTAATACAATAACTGGAGTGTTATAATATTTTCCACTTAGTTGTCACACACATTTAATGGCATTAAATAATTTTTGAGACAATTGTTTTTTTAATTTTTTTCACATTTTTTTCATTTTTATAAGCATATATTAATTGTACAATAGGGCTTCCTCATTATTTCCATATAGACACAAAATATTCTTTGATCTCCCTTTCTGGAACTCTTTTATATTCCTTCCCATCCAATTTATTAAAAATTAATGTTTCATTATTCAGTCTTTGATAGGTAGATGAAATATTTCATCTTCTCTTTTTTACTCTCCTCATCCTGTCAGATTGCACCTCCAAACATTTTGTTTTTTAAGATTTCTGTGCCTTACATGCAGGATATTGCCATAAAATATTGCCTGATTCAATCTAATAGACATAATGTCTTGTGCAGAAATTATCTGTATGATATCCAAATGTTCTTACTTTCTGGCATAATAAAAATAACTCACACATTTTTAAAAACTATGTTTCATTGAAGTGTGATGTCTTCACAAATAACGTTATGCACGCAAGTTGGTTTCTGCCTAAAATTTAGGCTTTATTGAATATAAAAATGAAATTGTAATACTATTGATAGATCTGAATATGAGAATCAAGAGGCTTGCTAAGTCTTGATTGGAAGTCTGTGATACCTTCCTGATGTATTTGTCACAGTCTAGCTCAAAATCTGTAGATATAGAGAGTAAAAATTCTGACTAAGTATAAGAAATCTATAATTCAATTGTTTAAAAAAGAAAAGGAGGGGGAATATGTAGACAGAGTACTCAATGAATATCCCATAAAATTAAGAAAATTGAGGAGAGGAGTTGGAGTTTGAGGGAAAGAGGTCATTGATAAAAGGAAGAACACTGATCAAGATACATTGTATTTATAAACTGATTTTTTGAAGTCTTATACCATCTATTTAAAGATCATAAAAATATAATTTAAAAAATAATTCAAAGTCAGAACGGACAGCAAAGTTTGAGACACTATATTTTCAAAAAATGAAACATTTAAAAATAAAAAAATGGTCATATACAACAAAAATATGTACTGAAATTTGATCCTTTGTACAACTTGGTGGAAATAAGAACTATTGAATTATTCATTTTAAATGAGTAAATTGTGGCATGTTAACTACATATTTAAATAAATGTGTTGCCAAAAGAAACTACCAGTTGTAATGTAGGTCATGGTGTTTGAGATATGCTAAATTAAATTAGATTTTGAAGGCTGGACTATTTGAATAGACAATATCATTCCAGTAATTGTTAGTTAATCTTATTAATTCATAAAAAATATGGTAGTATGGACCTTGTTTCACAAAAACTGTAAGAATTTGGGGAGAATCCATGTATTTGTAAAATTGTTTTAATTTTTAATAGAGACAAAAATACAATATGAGTAATATTAAAATCATCATACATTATGAAGAAAACTTGTTACTTTTTTAAAGTGGAAGAAAGACCAGTAAAATAATATTCAAAAAAACGATTAATGAGCAATATTTTAGGAAAAGGTATTCTCTTGCTTATAGTTGTAGGTCATGAGAGGTAAAATTTCCAAACCACAGTGCTTTTTTTGTTTAAGCTGGATTTCCTCTTCTTTGATAGATTGCTCATATTTTATACTCACAGTCTAGAGAAAGCATGCTTGTGGTAAAGCCATAGTAGTGCAAAGGAGTTTAGATTCTGTACTTATGGAGGATAACAAATCAAAACCAGACATATGTTTGGTTACAGAAGTAGGGTTTTGTTGTAAAAGATTTACTTAATGTTTGAAATATGGATGTGCTATTACCCTGAGGTTTGGGTAAGAATAGAGAAAAGTTAACAAGTTATATTTTTTGCCAAAGTATTGATTTATATTCCACTGAAAGGTCTTTCCGTGTAATATATATATATATTTATATATATATTCTATATTTGTAGAAACAGATATCTGTACTCAATGTAAACACCAAGTCCTAAGCCGAATGATAAATGTGAGGCACGGAGACTTAATTTCTAAGAAAACTTGAATTTAATTCAGTTCTCAGACCAAGATAATGTTTAGTCTATGATTGATTGAAATTAACACCTAGCTGAAAAGTTCTCCCTTATACTTTATACCCAAACCAACATAGTTTGAATTCACATAAAATTACAGAATCTATGCTATTGGTTGCTAAACCAAACAAACCCCAGAATAATTCTTGCCTTTATAAATTACAAATGCTACAATTCTGAGAAAACTTTTCTTCTATGCTATTGATATTAACAATGATCAGAAAATCTCCATACCATTTGCTTGATATCTCCCTTTTACTTCCTTAAAATGATTACTAAACAAGTTAAGAATAATAATAGTCTTGAAATTTTCAACAATAACATCTATTCTGTCTTACTTTTAGCATGAATCCTGAATTATATAAACCATTTCTCATGTAATAGAATTATGTGAGAATTGTAACTCTTCATATGACTCAAGAAAAAATGAATTGCATAGAACAGTGTGCTATTTTATCTCAGTGAGAAATGTTGTAAGCACAGCTTACATTGGGTGCTATACCAAAAGTGGTATAGCACCAACTTCATCATGTAAGTTTGAACTGGAAAATCTAATTTGGAAAAATACTTTGATTTTCCACTTGCTGCCCTTTGCCAATATACTCAGCCATCAGTACTGACTTCACATTAGCAATTATTTTCCTTTATCTTAACGTTTATATAGGAAACTGGGTTTTTTAATTGTTGCCATTATTTTGACTTTGTGTAGTAATGAAACTCAGGTCTAGGTTTAGCCTAGTGGTAGAGTGTTAACTTAACATTTATAAGGTCTTAGGGACAATCATAAAGCATCTCACAAACACAAGAAATTATCTAAATATCCATATCAATATGTAGTGCTAATAAACATAATTTAAAGATCCTGGGAATATATTGAAATTTTATTTACTATATCTTTTTGTGATCAATTAAAATATTTTAATAACATAAAGGTAATGCATTTCATACAAAATTACATAAGGAAAATATAGAAAAGTGAAACTGGTAAGGATAAGAAAAATAGTCAGAAATAAAAAATCTTTCACAAATTATTATAATGTAGCAACAGGTAAAAGCAATTCACACACAAACTAGGAAAGTACATAAAATGAGAGAGAAATCACTCTGGGTTTGTCATACCAACACACAAAAATATTCTTGATGAATATAATCATGAATGTAACCAGTATCCAAGCAATCCCAACATTCTGCAGACTAGTACTTGAAGACTGCAAGTTCAAGGCCATTGTAGCAAACAAAAATGTTGCTTGTAGACTGATTTTGAGGATGTTATTGGCAGGAAATTAAAAGGGATTGAGAATTTGATTTCATTATTACCCTGTCATCGTAGCTACTCAGGAGGCTGAGATCTGAGGATCAAATTCGAAGTAGGCTTTGGCAGGAAACTCTGTGAGACTCTGATCTCCAAAAAACTACCAGAGAAGGAAGTGGGGGGGGGAGGGAAGGAGGGAGAGAGAGACAGAGACAGAGAGAGAGAGGGAGAGATTGTTAGTCAAGTGGGTGCTAGCCTTAAGCAAAAGAAGTTGAAGGACGTTGCTCAGGCCCTGAATTCAAGCCCCAGGACCAGCAACACCCTGAAAAACAAAACACCCAGATAACCAAATAACTGTGTAAAGATGGCTTTCATAGTATCTCAATAGTTCTCATTCTTTATATTTCCTGCCTCATAATAAAATTTATAGTATGGGTATACTATCATTGAACTGACAACATAAGATGATATAAAATTGCACCAAAAGCTTAAAAATGCTGATGTACAGTCTCTTTTAAGTTTCTGAACATTTTCGGTGTGTCGTTCTATAAAGTTATTGCTCATCCTTTCTTTAGAATTTCTCCACAATTAGACAGCTATGGGAGCTTGTACCTATAATTCCAGACTTTCAGGAAGTAGACATCTAGATATTAAAGTTCTAAGCTGAAAATTAGAGAACTCCATCACAACAAATATGATGGAAAATAGTGGCATAAGTATGTAATGCATCTATCAGCTATATAGGAAGTAAATTTAAGAGGATCACATTGTAGACAAGCCCTGGTTTGTAAGAATATGTCTAAGATATAACTAAAGTAAAAAGGGATGGAGGTGTTGGTCAAGAGGCAAAGGATAAATCTGAGGCTCTGAGTTCAAACTTCAATACTGCTGAAGAAGAGAAAGAAGGAAAAGAATGTCTACACAACTTTATGTAAATCTTGATTTACTTGGATTCATAATTGAAGATTATCAAGTTAACTTAGAATAGTTTTCATCTTTTTTCCATATATATTTTTATTGTAAAAATACTGTACAGAGGGGTTACAGTTACATGAGTATAATGAGTACATTTCCTATCAAGCATTAAATTATTATACCAAGCATTAAAATATTATACCAATCTCAATTAGCCATAGTTTCATTTTAAATTGTTTGATCCTATTGTTTTATGTCTCAAATTATTTTACTATTTCTCAAATATTTAACTAACTATATGTTTTTCAAGCAAACATATTTGGGAAACAGTACTAAAGTGATGTTTGAAGACCAACTAATAAAGTAGTGGTAGCTTATTTTCAGAAAACAAATTAAGAAGCGTAGTTGTCTATAAGTACTTGGAATCCTTATTTATTATAATAGTGGGATATTAAGTATGAACAAAGTGACTTTAGCTATACAGCAAACATCATTTAAATGTTAATATTTATATGTACTCTTTATAAACTACTCAACAGTGTCAGGAGATATAAAATTAAGATAAATGATAAATATTAGTTGTAATATTTAAGATAAAAAATGTGGTAAAATGTTTGGGAAACTTTGTGCAGCTATAACCCATGCTCTAATTAAAGCCATGATTGATGGCAAATGCCACATAGAACATGACCTTCAAGAAGATCTACAGCTGGTGAAGCAATTGAGAGGCTGATCTCACTACTGTTTTCCAAGTAAAGTACAGGAAGATAAATCATATTTAGAAGTCCTAATAGTTTGGAAATTATACTAACAGTTTGGAAATTCGAAGACTCTAAAAAATTAGTCCCCAAAAATGAAGTAAATATTCAGAAAAGAGCTCTGGGAAAGCTTTATTTGGGAAGTTATAATTTCAAGATTATTAAATTGACCATTTAAAAAGAACTCTTCATTGCATTAAACCCATTTAAATTTAAGATGAAAACACGGAATAGAGATAAAGCTGTATTAGCTGCAAAAGGTGAACCAAATGGAACTGCAGCCTAGTAGGAAGGCAAAAGAAGAAAGTTAAAACAGTCTTAAAAGACATGGTTAGCCAACAAACATCCAACTAGCGAGACACTAGCAGTGGAGGATTTCACTGAAAGAAAGCAAGTGGTAAGTGCTCTTTAAATTTCTACATTGTTGTGAAGACCACTGGGCAACTGTGTAGTTGTTTCACTTTATATTGTGTGTGTGTGTGTGTGTGTGTGTGTGTTTGTGTGTGTGTGCACGCGCTATCCTGAGGCTTGGACTCAGGGCTTAGGCATGTACCTGAACTCTGTTGCTCAGAGTACTGTTCTCTCACTTCAGCCACATATCTAGTTTTGGCTTTTCTTATTTTGATGGTGGTCAATTGCCCAGGCTGGATTGAACCATGATACTCAGATCTCAGCTTCCTAAGTAGCTAGGATTCTAGAAATGTGCCACCAGTTCCCAGCTAGTGGCTCATGCCTGGAATTTTGATGGGACTTAAAACAAAAGACTTACTAGTCTAGAAAAAAACAAAATCAAACCCACCACCAAAATGGCTTAATCTAGTCAATTCATAAAATAAAGAAAATAAAGAACTTCAATGCCAAGAAGAAAACTTTATTGATAACCATGTTATTAAAAAATTACTGTTCTCTTAGGTTAAATTCATGAGAATTTTATAACTGGAAAATGAGATATTTTCAGTGTCTCTACCTAAGTATAAGGAAATTTGTCCAAACTTTCTTTGATTGTTGTGTTTCTGGGTCTTTATTAAGAAAATTTCAGCCTGTGCCAAGGAGCCCCAGAGTTTCTCCTTTTTCTTTCTTTTTTTTTAATATGTTCTTATTGTAAAAATAGTGTACAGAGGGGTTACAGTTACACGAGTAAGGTAATGAGTACATGTACCATGGAGCATTGTTAACTCCTCCTTTGTTTTTCCCCTACCATCCCCTCACTCCCCACTTGCCCAACTCCTCCCTCCCTCTCCCCCACAAGTTGTAAAGTTCATTTTCAACATAATGTCTTGTATATCTCATTGTTACAATGGAATAACCTGTATCCCTATTCAAGCATTTTGGTTTTTTCCCCTTCCCCTCCCCAAATTAGAAAAGTATATATACAAGATGCAGGGCACCAGAATCAAATAGACTGTAAACAGGGTTATGCCATCGGGGAAGAACATACAAAAGAAACAAAAAAATCACATATACATTATAAGTACATTAAAAACAATAGCAAGAAAGAAAAAAACCACTTGTGTCTCTCTCTTCTGGTTCATTTCACTTAGCATCATCTTATCTTTCTGTAATATTTTCAGGTTGTCTGCTTTTACTTTGAGGTCTTTGATCCATTTGAAGTTGAGATATATATATATGTGTGTGTGTGTGTGTATACATATATATATATATATACATATATATATATATATATATTCTATACCTCCATCAGAAAGAATGATATTGCCCCATTTGTTAGGAAATGGAAAGACTTGGAAAAATTATATTAAGTGAAGTAAGCCAGGCCTAAAGAAACATAGGTCCTATGGTTTCCCTTATTTGCAGTAACTAGTATATGTCTAGGACAAGCAGAGGAGGGCAAAAGCTATGTACATATCACCATTTAAAATGATACTAAGTGAAATGAACCCCAAGATATGGACACAAGATTTTTTTCCTTTGTTGTTGTTGTTTTTAATGTACTATGTGATTTTTTTGTTTCTTTTGTATATTCTTCCGCCTATGGTATAACCCCTGTTTTGTCACTGTATTTGATTCTGGTGCCCTACATCTTGTATATACATTTTTCTAATTTGGGGAGGGGAAGGGAAATAACAAAATGCTGAAACAAGGATACAGGTTGGCCCATTGTAACAATGAAATGTATAAGACACTATGTTGAAAAAGAACTTCAGGGGTGAGGAGGGAGGAGTTAGGGAGGTGAGGAGGGAAGGGATAGAAGGAGAAAATAAAGGAGGGGGTAACAATGATCAACAGGAAATGTACTCATTACATTACTCATGCAACTGTAACCCCTCTATACAATATCTTTATGATAAAAAAATAATTTTTGTTATTTAGACATTACTACATGTTTTCAATACAGCAAGCACAAGGGAGAAAGCTTAAACACTATTGAGAAGAATTTATATATATAAAAAACCAAACAGATGAGATTTCTTATGTTAAGGGTTGTTAAATCCAAGAATAAGGGACAGAAGGCAGATGTACTTCCTTTGATGAGGTAGAGAATTAAGGTAGCCTCGCATCTGTCAGCAAAGTTTAAGGCAGGGTGAATGGATTAGGTGACTTTTCAAAATTACTTCCATCCCAGGTTTTATGATGTCAATATAAACCAGCAGCCTCAAATGGAAACATAGGCAAAAACCATCTGATCCGTTCTTTGTGCTTATTTCTGTTCTTTCTTGAACACAAACATAATTGGTGTCTTGCTAGAGCTATCTTGGTACTCAACATCATACACTTTGGAGTCAGATAGCCCAACTTCCAAAGCTCTGTGCTTTTCAATTTGACATGCCACAAAAAGTGGATAATGAGTATGTGAATGCTGGATAGTTTAAAAATGAAAAGAGGCAATATGTGAAGTAAATTGACATCACCATTCTCATTAATATCTATTCTGCTGCAACATCAAATATTATATAAATATAACAAGATGGCATGCCATATTGCATAACATAGCCATATTTCTTTTTTTCCTATGATCATTATTTTAGGGTATTAATTACAGCAATCAACTTTCACAGATTAAAAAGAAAACAGAGAAAGGTAAAGAGATACATTAAATAAACATTTCCTTGTTGAAATTAATAGATCTTGATTCTCACCACTCAACCAAAGCACAACTTGTACTTGAGGTTCATTTGTACTGTGTGAGTACATGTGTATGACATATATCACTAGTATATTACATATTATCTCCTCATCTGTAATAATTTTACTGTCCCAAATAACTCACTGTATTTATCTATTCATCTCCAGCTGTTCATGCTAATATTTCTCACTCACTTCTCTCAGAAGAAAAGTGAATTTTGTCAAGACAGAACTTTAAGTACCAAAATTTACCACTAGATATACACACCATTGATACATGCTAAATATATACACCATTGATAGGTGAGGGTTAAATGAGGTACTGAGGTACACAAGAACAAAAAACAATCAAAACATTAGAAATGTGTCAAGTAAAGCCAGGCATCAGTGGATAGCATTATTATACACTTAACCTTTGAAAGACATTTTCAGCTGGATGCTGGTGGCTCACGCCTGTAATCCTAACTACTCAGGAGGCTGAGATCTGAGAATCAAAGCCAGCCTGGGCAGGAAAGTCCATAAGACTCTTATCTCCAATAAGCCACTCAGGAAATCTGAAGTGGTGCTGTGGCTCAAGTGGTAGAGTGCTAGCCTTGAGGTGAAAAGCTGAAGGACAGCACCCAGGCCCGGAGTTCAAGCCCCATGACCAACAAAAAGAAAGAAAGAAAGAAAAAGAAAGAAAGAAGTCAAATATTACTGAACTATGCTATATTCTGAGTGAAATTTGGTTTATCTATTAAGATGTAATAATAAAATATTTGCAGACAACAAGAAAAGATAAAATTTATTTGAAAACTGTGTGTAAAATAATATAAAGACACATAATTGAAAGACAAAATCTAGTAAAAATAAAATATAAAATACTGTAGCATTTAACTGTTTCTATGGCAAGTGTTAGTTTTCTCGTAAAGTTTATTTATATTAGATAATAAGTTATTAGAATATTTTAATTTATGTTGTCTACTTTTTTTTTTCTTTTTGGCAGGTCATGGGGCTTGGACTCTGCGCCTGGGCTCTGTCCTTCAGCTCTTCAGCTCAAGGAGAGCAGCTCTACCTCTTGAGCCACAGCGCCAGTTCGAGTTTTCTGGTAGTTTATTGGAGATAAGTGTCTCATGGACTTTCCTGCACAGGCTGGCATTGAACCATGATCCTCATATCTCAGCCTCCTGAGTAGCTAGGATTATATGTGTGAACTACAGAGTCCAGCTATGTTGTCTATTTTTATGATTTTTTTTCTTTCTGCTAACATTTGACAGAATTCTCAAAAACCTATCAGCTCCTAGTTTTGATCATTCGTCCAAGGAAGAATTCAAAGTTTAAATTTTATTTTTTGGATTATCATATGTATATATCATATATGTATATAGAATTTTACTGTTTTAAAGATTGTATACTTATGAACACAGATGCAAGTTTCACCTGCAAAAACTACAGCAAGAATATTAATGAAAAATAAACCACAAATCTGACATTTGTTCTTAACAGATATTACAGCTCAGTTAAAAAATAATTCCTTCTTCATGAATCTTTAGTAACAATAGGAACATGTTACCAAATTATTGAATAAAAATATAAATATCATGTGTAGAAATTCTGTTAAAATTAAGTAATTTTTAAATTCTGAGTATCATATGTAAAATACTTAGAAGGCATTCATTAATTTGCTTTGTACATGCATATACATGAATCAATATTTGTTTATATATTATTATGGTTCAGTATATAACCTTAGTAACAACAATTTACTTATCAACTGATGATTCTGAAGCACAGAAATTCCTCACCTTTCACTCTTAAGGACTCAGTTTAAGACATTTCAGAAACTATGGTAGTGATCATCCTCATAAGTGGTTATATTGAGAATAAAAAAAGCAGATATTGTCATAAGAATATCTTACTTTTGCCTTAATAAAATATTACTACTGCTTATTTACTGTTTCCTTCATTCTAGATGATAGATTGAGAAGCAAAGCAACTAAGATGCCTATATTTGCATTCCATGTTACATTCTTAGTATTTCTGGTGCTATTAGATACAATTATATTTCTTTCATGGGCAGAGGTTTGGTTGGTTTGGTAGGTCCAGCCTAACAAGCACAGGGCCCTGAGTTCAAATATCATGCAAACGTGCACACACATATGTACATATACAGAGACCTGTACACACGCACACACACATACACACACACAGGTAATTATATTTGTCCCACATACACTGTAAGGGAGAGAAGGACAAAATATATGCAGAAATTTTAATCTTTGAATTTCTAGTACCTGAAATACCTTCATGATTTTTACTAAGTCAGAGAATGATTGTACAACTAAAGGAGTTTGTCTTCTAGGATAATTATCCCTTATGATAATAATAGATATGTATGCTTAGTATCTGATTCTCTGCAGGATGACCTGAACTTATTTGCTTTTAGCATTGCCCATCACTTAAAAAAATGTAATTATCCTTAAATGAAACAAAACCAGTTACTACTTATTTAACTTTGAATGAGAATTAATTGTAACTTTTAAGCAAATCTGAAAGAATTATCATATAATTTTTTCCAAGTTATGTTGTTCTTGCTTGCTTTAAGTAAATTCTGAGCATTATATTCGTGTATATGTAATACTCTCATGTAATATATATTATGTAGTATATATTAATATATATTGCTATATAATATTTATGTGTATATTAGTATATTAATCACCTTTGCATGTACAGCTCTTCTGATTGCTAATTTGAAAAGAAATTTATTGTTTCTACAAGACAGAGACATTTTCAGCATGCCTTTAATATTTCTCTGTCCATTTTTCTCTAGATAATCAGTCCTTGCTACTTTTTGCACAATGAAACCTAACACAGAAGTCATATTAAGACAATTGTGTAAGGAGAAAAATCTGATAACAAAAATAAAACAAAAGATTCTGCCATTCCCTTAAGAAATATTATCCCCAGGAAATGAAAACTGAACAGCCAATTCATATTGCATATATCTGCCTATATCCCTTGGGCCAAAAGAAAAAATACTCTTGTTTATGCTTTTCACAGTTCTAGTTTACTGATCTTCTCTGGACCTCTTGACTGTCAATATTTTTGTTTGGGGTGAATACATTTTCTCTTTGTAAGTGAAAAGAAAATACAAGATTTTTTTTCCTTCCCTCTAGGATATAAAAGAAGAAAAACAACAGTCAAGAAAGTAATTCTTAAAAAGTAACTGCCATGAATAAGGAAGCAGACACATGAGTGGAATGAATTCAATGTTTGCTTATTGAATGGAAAAGTGAAGATGTCCTCCACTAAACTATTATTATAATTTTTTTGGGGGGGGGTCCGGTCGTGGGGCCTGAACTCTGGGCCTGGGCGCTGTCCCTCAGCTCTTCAGCTCAAGGCTAGCGCTCTACCACTTGAGCCACAGCACCACTTCTTGCTTTTTTCTTTTTGCTTATGTGGTGCTGAGAAATCGAACACAGGGCCTCAGGCATGTAAGGCAAGCGCTCTACCTCTGAGCCACCTTCTCAGCTCCTATTATTATATTTATTACAAAAAAGATATCCTCCACTAGAAGATAAAAAAATCCCCAAATCTTAACACATGATGTGAAATGTGATGGTCATTTTATGTAGCCATAAGAATGTGAGCTCAAATCGCAGAAACAGATGATATTAGCTTGATGGGAACTGCCCCGAGGATGCCTTACTTGACTTAGCATTGGTTTTGCTTTTTACTCTCCTTTTCACACCAACCACTAATGCAGATTGCCAGGTCCATCTTCAGCAACTGAAAAATCATGAGGTTGATATGCAGATTCCACAAACCAAGGTACTTTTGATGTGTGTTCATGCTCACACACATGCTATTTTAATATATTTATGCAATATATATTAATATATTTTTCTCCTACTAATTTTATTTTAATAATGTCTTGACAGAACTCACATAAGAGAAATAAACCTGTGTACTCTGTTGCCTACAGCCAACTAGCTTTCTGAAAGAAGTATAATTTCTATTTTTTTCTTAATACCAAAGATCTAGAAGCTTAAATAATTCCAAATATATATATATATATAAATCTGTCACATCGAATAAGCAGCACACAAGGCCTCCAGTGCTTGGACATGGCACGTTTTGCCAATCAACAAGAATCCCCATGTTATACTTACATACCTACACAGTATTGAAGTACCCGGTTTTCGGATGCCCCCCTCACAGATCACGAGAGACCACAATCAATGCAAACAGCAAAGAGTCGTTTATTGCAAGCTGGAGCTTGGTCCTGTAAATCAGCGCAGTTTTTATAGTATTGAACAAACAACTTTAAGGAACTTTTTACTTAAGAAATTACATGATTGGTTAACATTTAAAGCAAGCTAAGCTGGGCAAATATGATTCGCTGACCTTTACAGAAAAATATCCTTGGTCCATAGCTTGACCACAAACGCTTATGAGTCACACCTGGACCAACAATATGCATGGCATGTGTCACCCTGGGCTCTGCAGAACCGGTTGGTAAGAACATTATATGGTTTTAACTGAAACTCTTAGCTCATGGTCACTCAGGGGCAAAGTCACATGGGGGCAAACACCTGCCTTAAGCAAAGGCCATCTATGGCTCCAAGAATTGTGCATGGCTTTCTGTCATAAATTCCTGACATTGGGGCTAACGTGAGTCACAAGTTAAGTCGCAGAACTGAGATGGGGTCTTAAGTAAAATGGAGTTTACTCAGGTTTCTCAAGTATCATTTGACAACACTGAAAGGAAAATAGGAATGTTTTCCCACTAGTCTCACAATGATAGCTAGTGAGAATCCTGTGATACAAAATACAAAAGCTTTTGTGTGCTTTTTTTTTTTAATATTTAACTGTTCATGTAGTCCTTGCTTGTGTTTGAGTACTTTTTCATCATATGCATATGTGGAATAGTTTGGCTCAAAACAAATTATGTAACTAGTCCCAGCTGTTCGGCAAATACGAGGCATCAAGCTCAAGAGTTCAAGGCCAGTACAACTGAAGCTATCAAGACCTTATTTCAAAAGCAAATTAAAAACGTAAGGGCTAGGAATGTAACTCAAAAGGCAGACTGCTGGTGGAAGAAATTTGAAGCTCTGGGTTTTGTTACTTCTACTAGGGAAAGTGGACCCCCTCTGTTTCCTTGTGAAGCTGAATGCAGACCCCTCCCTTCCCCTTGTTTTCCTTGTTGGACCACACCTACCTTCCCCTAGAATACCCAGGTGGTCCCCGCACACCTTGGGATAGCTACTTCCCTTTTCTCTGAGGTCACATCCTGAGACCCCACCCCCCTTCCCCAATCACGCCTTTTTCTGACCATGGGAAGTTCCTAGACTTAGAGGTCACTCTGCATCTGCCTTGGCCACTTCTCTCGCCCCCCTCTAGGGAGGGAAGTCCCAGTCCCACCAGGAATCCACCCCTTGTCGACACAAGCTACACCATGTATAGGCAGGCAGTTAGGATACCCCTAATAAACTCTCTTCTGCCTAAACAACAGCATGGCAATTTCTTTCAGCAAACCTTAAAGGTTAACCACAGAAGTGAGAGAGAAAGACAGAGAGAGGACAAAAAATAGAAAAATGAAGTATAAAATTTATAATGACAGCACCAGTAAAGAGTTTTAAAAGTATCATGATCTTTGAATCCCAAATTAAAGTTGCTAATAAAAGTTAGTCTAAATTCTCTTGATAGACAGCTTGTGCAAGAAGGAAAAGTAAATCTTACAATAAAATTTTTAATTGAATAATGTGATTTTAATGAGGTAAACACTTAGCTATTTATATCTTTTCAACTATCAAGGTAGAAATTTCAAAAATAAGTTTAAATCACAGGGAAACAATGGGAGTTGAATTAGAACTCAGTACCTATTAGAGTTATTGCTAGAATTTAATGGCCTAGCGCAATAAACATCTTTTATAGTAGAAAAGGAGTACCTATGCCAGTAGACTAATTAGCTCAAACAGATTCTTAGGTGCTCAAAAAAAAAAAAAAATTTGTAAACCATCTGGCTATGGTTGTTACAATAATGGCTCCAGGATTTTTCTAAGTGTTTTATTTAAAAAATTTGCATCTACTGCAACAGGTAACAGCAGGAGCTGTAGTAACAGATATGATAGATGTATAAGGAGAATGTCCTCAGTTTAGATTTCAGATAAAACTTCCACTCTCATTTTGAGAAGCATGGATACCTAAATTCTCTAGTTCAGAAGCTGTCTTGGAAAATGGGCAAAAACAAATAAATGAATAAGTAAAATAGACAAGGCAGTCTGATCATACTTAGCCACTTATAGCTTAAATTTAAATCCATTAAAATTAAATTAAATTAAAATTAAATCCATTATCTTTTAAAAATTATTATTCGGGACAAAATTACAAAGCAAGACAACATAGATAAAAAATGACACAAGCCAAAAAATATTCACTGAATGTACATTTGAAGGAAGACTATATTTGGAAAACTTATTGGAAAAATTGAAAACATCTTCTCTTCCATTACCACTACTATTCCTAGTTCTCTGAAGAGGCTATAAGGTTTACATCTCATTAATCCATACACACAAACTCATTAGACCTGGATGGCTAACAGATGCTTCTTTGCACCATACTAAGTAAAGCAATCCTTATATATTCAATGTCATACAACTTTGAATTAATATTTAAGGTCAGTCTGTCACATTGCAGACAATTGTGCTATTGTTGAGTCTATCAGTGTGTCAATAAGTGTTCACAAAATCTGTATATAAGCCCATTTCAAGCTTGCTCATAGGCTACAGAGACTAGGTCAATCAGTATTTCATACCTTCAGAAAAATTTGGGAGTATTTACAATAACAATATATTATACATAGAACTAATGTAAATGCATAGAATCAATGTAAACATGTTAACACTTCTCCATCCATTTTTGCAATCATCTCATAGCCTAAAAGATCCAATAGAAATAGTCACATTGATTTTGTATAGTAAATTATATATTTAATTTAACAAAGTAGGTCATAATCAGTACTGTAATAGACAACTTTCCATAAATATCACTTGATATAATTTAATAAATATATTTCTATCAAGGTATAAAATCACAAGGGCTACAAGAAGAAGCTAAGCCCACATTTATCTGTCAATTCAAGTTTAATAACTTAAAACTGCCAAAAAGAACAATTATACTGTTAAAACTACTATTAAATAACAAAAAACACATGATTACTAAAACAGGTTTGGAAATAAAGTAGAAAATCTATATCACATAAATCTATGAGAAAATATCTTTTAAAGTTTTGTGGTTGTGATCACCAATACAAAAAGTAGCATCACAGACCAAAATGTATTAATAGATTCTGGGAAATGGCCAATATTTTTATTATGAACAGTTAAGTACCTTATTTCCATATAATCTTGTCATTTCAGGGTGTCTTTTGCAAAATGACACTTGTGATAAACAAGCATTATGTCTCACACACACACACACACACACACACACACACACACACAAAGAGCACTTATTTTTTCCTATAGCAGCACAAAAATGACTTAACCATATTGCCCTTAGCGCCAGTTGTGGTGGCTTTCATACATAATGCCAGCAATTTAGGAAGCAGAGGTAAAGAGGATTATGATCTAAGGAAGATTACGGTCTGAGTTCTGCACTGATAGTAGAGAACTGAGTATCTCCAAAAATAAAATAAATAATTGAAAATTGATATGTTGAATTTTGTTTTGTATCAGCTTTATTCTACTAAATTCATTATTTTGTTTATGCTTGTATTAGCTCCTAAATCATGGTACATCATGTATAATTTTTCTTTTTATCTTTTTAGTAGACTGAAAGCTCTTTATGATAGCCCTTTGCACACAAAGTCATATAATCTACATTGATTTGGATAATGGTGTACAGTTGCTGCACTGAGAGTATAAAGAAAAATAAAAGGAATGAAAATAAATACATGCAACAGCCCTCATCTTTATATCTATGTTCAGATATAATATCCTAAATCACTTCAAAACAAAATGAATAGCAAGAATATTAAACACTATTTGGTGTAAAAGGAATTAACAAATAATATTGAATTAAGTTAAAAAGTTATATACAGCAAAAGAAGCATGTTTTGTAGTATAGAGACATGCTAGAGACTGGGAGAAAGTTTTTGCTAGTTACCCTTCCACCAGGGAGCTTTTTCCAGAACAAACAAAGAATTACACAAAATCAAGCATTAAAAGAGCAAATAATCCTATCAATAAGTAACATTACTAGAACAAGTTCCACTTAAAGAAATATAAATGACCACTAAAGATGAAGAAAATTTCAACAACTTTTGCCATCAGGGAATTAGAAATTAAGATTTGAGATTCCATTTTGCCTCACTGAGAATGGCTACTGTCAAGGAATCAAAGAACAACAAATGTTGTCAAGATTCCCAGGCATAGAGAACCTTTCTACATTATTGGTGGAAATGTAAATGAGTCCAGTCACTATAAAAATCAGAGCAGTAGTTCCTTAAAAAAGTAAACACAAGTGCAATGCAATTCTGCTCTAGCATTTCTGGGTAAATAACTAAAGTATCAAAGATTGTAACAGAGATGTTTTCATGTCTATGATTCTCATCACACTGTTCACAGTGGTCAAAATATACAATCAAGTTAGGTGTCCTTCAACACATGACTAGGTTATGAAAACATGGTGCATATAAATAATGGAGAATATTATTCAAGAAAAAGGAACAAAATCTTTTTGCAGGAAATAAATGAAACAGGAGATCATCATTTTAGCCACAGTATACCTGAGTCACATAACAAATATTTCCCTCATATGGGGAATGTTTGGAAGGGTAAGGAAAGAACTAAAAGTAAAAAGGGAAATCTTTGTTTGTGAGATGTAAAAGGGAAATGGAATTAAAGTGGATAACATTAAATCTAACACATCTGTAAAGGGATTTGAGTTCGGAGGAATGAGGGAAAATGAAGAAAGGGGTGACAATGAGTATTTGTTGAATCATAAATCCTTTCTACAACTATTTAAAGATAATAAAATCATTTTTATTGTGAAAATAACATCCAGAGAGGTTACAATTACATGAACAAGGTAATGAGTACATTTCTTATCAAGTATTGTTGCCTCCTCCTTTGTTTCCCCTTTCCATCCCTTCCCATCTTCCTCCCTTCCCCCTCCCCCTCCTCCCCATCAAAGTTGTAAAGTTCGTTTTTCTACATAATGTCTTATACATCTCATTGTTGCAATGGGTCCACCAGTATCCCTAGTTAAACTATTTGTTTTTTTTCCCACCGCCTATACAAATTATACCAACATCAAACACAGTGAAAACCAGGGTTATACCGTGGGGGGTCGGGGGGAGGGACATACAAAGCAACAAAGAAATATCTTATAAGTATGTTAGAAACAATAGCAAGAAAGAAAAAAAAAACATTTGAGTCCTTATCTTGGGGTTCATTTCGCCTAACATCAACTTACCTGACCATTTCTGCTTGGCTCAGACATATACTAGTTATTGCAAATAAGGGAAACCATGGAGCCTATGTTTCTTTGGGCCTGGCTTACTTCACTTAATATAATTTTTTCCAAGTCTTTCCTTATCCTAACAAATGGGGTAATGTCATTCTTTCTGATGGAGGCATAGAATTCCATTGTGTATACATATACCACATTTTCTTGATCCATTCATCTACTGAGGGGCATCTGGGTTGGTTCCATATTTTAGCTATGGTAAATAATGCTGCAATAAACATAGATGTGCTGGTAATTTTAGTATGGTCTTGTTTGTGCTTATTCGGGTAAATGCCCATCTACATGGCAAACGACATAGCCAGGAAGATCAATAGAAATCCCACGGATTGGGAGAATATCTTCACTAGCCATACAACGGACAAGGGTCTCATATATAAAATATACCTGAAACTCAAAAAATTAAATCCCCAACAGCAAATTTTCAAAGAAACAACTGCCCAATAAATACGTGGGCTAAAGACTTAAAGAGAAACTTCTCTGAAGAAGAAAGAAGGATGGCCAATAGACACATGAAGAAATGCTAAACCTCTCTAGCCATAAAAGAAATGCAAATCAAAACAACATTGAGATATCACCTCACCCCAATTAGAATAAAATAATTTTTAAATAGAGAATCAAATAATATTAGTGGTTAGTGTTGAAAGCTTTCCCAAATCTTAAGGGAAGTCCACAGTCAGTGCATATATTTGACGACAAAATAAATGATATAATTTTTATAATTGGCAAAGAAACCATGTTGAAAGCCATGAAATAATAATATAAGTTGAAACTAATTTTCAGATGAGAAATTTGCTTTCAAAATTCTACAGTGTTCATATCACTTATTAAAATTAACAAGTATCTCATCTCAGAATGGCTGAATACAAAAAATAATACATGCAACAGATATATGCAGATATGCACATATACTGTCTCACACATGTGCATGTGTCTATAATGTTTTTGTATAAACTGCACATGGTTCACTTAATTAAAATTAAATTTGCAGTGGTTTCTACTCAATGTGTTTATTGTTCTGTTATGTAAGACATTCCTGGCCCTTCTGAGAGTTTGTGAAATTAAACTTCTCTTCATTTAGACATTATTGTGTGAGATGAGCCAAACCTTTGTGTAGTTTTAGTGCTTCTTTAATTAATTTTTCCACTTCCTGAAGTAAGAGTTAGTTGCTCAGGAGTTCTTAACCTACATCAATATCCATAACAATATTCTTCTCACTTTTACTCAAAACCTCTCTCTGCAGAGAAAATAGAGTCTTTTCAAAATAGAACTATATTGTCCAGCAAATTGGTCTCTATCCAGATGTGAACACTTAGGTCAAAATTTAACATAAATAAAATTGAAATACCAGTTTTTCAGCCACAGTAGCCATGAATGAAGTGATCAGTATTCACATGGAACTCTCATTCACTGTATTGGGAATGATAGTGAAGTAAGGAGATTGGATCTTCTCCTAGGTAACTGGCCTTTGATATCCTCTGATTGTTCCCCTAGGTGGTTTGCCTTTCTATTAGATTTAAGTGCCCTCATCTGGTTTGCTTTTCTAGTATACAACCCTTTTGTTAAGTTTAATACTACATCTTATGTCATCTTGGCCTTTTATAAGCTTTATGCTAGCTGAATTTGAGGCTTCTGGTTTTGAGAATCTACCAGCAGTCCAATAAAGACTCATAATTTGGTCTTTTAAGTGGTGGCTTCTCTATTTCTTGTGACTGAGTTTCCTTACAACAATAGATAGGGAACAATAACATTGCTGTAGGAAGTCCAATCTCATAAGGATGGGTTAGGGTAAAGCAGTCTGCAGTGTGTGATTCTACATTTTCATGATTTTTATCCTAAATGTTTAGGCTATTTTATTTGCTCACTGCAAAAAAGCTGATTAAATATTACATCCTGAATATATATTAGAAAGAGTTAGCTCATGAGTACCTCACACAATGATTTCAAATAGAGATTCTAAACATTGATATTAACCTTACTGATAGAGGTTCTGATGATGATCCACAGAAATTAAGCATGAACTTTAATATCACATTCAAAATGATATTCTACAAAACTTCAGTAAACCAATTCCTACAATTAACCAAAATTGGGTTCATTAACAAAATAAAGCCCAGCTTCTTTATGTTAATTCTGTTTGTCAAATGACATCCTAATGTTTCCTTTGGACAGTTTATCTTGTGAGGAATTGATTGAGGCAGTGACCCTCATTCACAATTACTACATCTGTTCATTTCCTATGTTCACTTGTCTGCACCACCAGGTTAAAATTTAATTTAAATTTCACTATAGTAAGGCATTACTCTAGAGTCTGACAATCACTCTAGAGTCTGAAAAAAATTGAATTTCAAGCATGCAAATGTAAGGAATTGACCCTGGATGTTGATGATTCACATAAAATACCCCATGTCCCTAAAGCCATTATTGGAAGAATTGACAGTGTTGTTTAAATTAAGTGTTACTAATTATGAGGTCACATTCTTATCAAGTATCCAGTTAAATATTCGAAGGTGCTCTTTGCAAAGTTTACTTGACTTTTCTTGTTAAAATTGTCAAAGATTAAAAATATTTTTATCTTCAACTTAAGGAGATAAAACCAAAATAGTACTTCTTAGATATTTTTTATATTAGATTATAGAAGCCCATACATGCATTTTCTTTGAAAAGTCATCTGATATGTGTGCATGCACAGGTGATATGATACGTGTTATGCATGTATCTCTGGTCCTATATTACAAACTTGCAGAGTATAATGATAGAGGTAATATGTATTCAGCAATAGATTAGAAAGAAAAAGGTTCTTATGAGAATTTAAGGTACTGTATCCCAGGGCAATTATTTTTCTTTTGGTGGTACTGGGTTATAAACAAGCATGTAGGCTGGTGGCACTCTACCACTGAGCCAAGGAGTGTTTTGACTGCTGACTTCTGAGATAGCGTTTCACTTCCTAGTGGTTCCACACTTGTACTGTGGTCAGCCTATTTTAGGCTTCCAGTAGTAGTGGAATGACAGATACACATGATTGCTATAAGCTTCCTTCCATTGAGATGGAAATTTATAGACCCCCCCTCCCCTGCTGACCTAGGACTGCAATCTCCCTATTCTCATCATCCACCATAGTTTAAGATAGCAGGTATGTACCATTGTACCCATCTGTGGGTTGGAAAAGAAGTCTTCTAGACTTTGTTTACTTGGATAATCTGAAACTGTAATCCTCCTGTTCTCAGCTTCCAAGTAATTAAGATTATAGGGGTGAGTAACAGCATCCTGCTAATGAAAAAAGGAAGTTTTGTGTTTTCTATTCTAATTGCATTTTAGAGTAGAAGTAAAGTTGACAGACCATCTTAAAATTAATAAAATTTACATTTGTGAAATTGCCTTACAAATGAAAATAAGGGCTAAGCACAAGTGGCTCATTCCTCTAATCACTACTCAGGAGGCTGAGATGTAAGGATCACAGCTCAAAGCCAGTCCAGGAAGAAATCTGTGAGACTCCTATCTCCAATTAATCACAGAAAAAAAAATAAAAATTACAGAAGTGGTGTTGTAGCTCAAGTGGTAGAGTGCTAGCCTGAGCAAAAGGAGATCAGGATCAGTACCTAACCTCATGTTTACAAGTTAATTGCTAGAGTCAGAACATATTATATTCAAATATCCATTTCTCAGTCATAGAGGGAGAATTCAGTAAATTTTATGTAGCATACCAATGTTCTTTCATGTTTATCTTTTTTATAAAAATAAAATTATAAATTGTAAAAATTTAAAAACAAGATAGTGCAATAACTTTCAGCTATGATCTGTCCCTGAGCATTGTTCTTCAAGGCAAGCACTTGAGCCACAGCATCAATTCTGGATTTTTTAACTAGCTAATCGGAAATAAGAGTCTGTGAATGGTGAAGTTCAGACCTTAGCCTCCTGAGTAACTAGAATTATAGGGATGAGCCAGCCACTGGTACACAGCTTATATTTTTTAATAGTCATACAAAGGAGTTTTAATTCAACACCCTAGATTAAGATCAATGTTAATAATCAATGTTACCCTTTTCATCATTCTATTCAGTCTCTCAACCATACTCACCCCCTCAATTTCCCTGGTTTCTTTTGTACATATATACATTGAACATCATGACTCCACTCATACCTTTCTTTTCTCCATTTGTCTACTGTCTTCTCCTTGACCCCACTTCACGAGCACCACTTGCACAGTTTTTAATAGAATTTCAAGTCATCTTCAAATACATATATTTTTTCTGTGTAGTAAGTATAAGTGCATTCTAAATACGTAGGGATCTTGGGGCCAAAGAACTAAAAAGAACTTTACTTCCTTATCAAAACTGTTTTTTGATCTCCAGGTAGGATCCAGACACTGCAGTTATTCGAGTTAATCCATTGTGCTTTTAGATTTTTTTTTCTCTAACAAACTGAACTGATATTTGTTTGCAAGCTGTTTTCCTCTAATATGTGTAATGTTTGACTGACAGCAAGTTTATTCGGTATCTGAACTTGGATGGCACTGAATGCTTCATATATTCTTCACTTGCCAGGTTTCTTCTTGGAAGACAGGAAACTCTGGCTGTTGGTTAGAAGAGACGTGTTTTCCATGTGCATGACATTTTTCGTCATGGAAATGCATGACAAATGTTGAATAAATATTGTGTACAGATACAATTGTGCATTTGTTCAATGTACACAGTACTCTCAACCTTTTAGTATCGTTATGGTGCTTGATCATGTTTATATGAAAATGAAGTAGACTCAATCACAGTCAACTGCTTATTCAACCTCAAAAGCTTCATGCAACCAATAAAAGCAAGGTAATTTATGATAAAAATTGAATATCTATTCTGACACTTCTATTCAGTCTACGACATCAGACTTTCATTTTTCATCTCACTTTTTAAAGTAGAGTTATATGCAGGTTTGAACATCCAGAAACCCACAACAGACAACAACTTCAAATTTGCCAGAATAAAATAAACAAGAAGCTTAAAAACTATAGTATAGCACAGGGAATGCAATAAGTGAAAGATTAACTCAATCTGACAGTTCATAGCTGCTTATTTTGCTTTATAGCAATAGTGCTTGGAGTTGGTGAATTTTTTAGTGCATTTTCTTCAGAAATACCTTTGGGTTTTGCAATATTTTAGCAAGAAATGTAAACACTGGAGTTTAAAAAGAGACAATGCATTTCTTAGACCACACAACACTGTGAATATTCACATAGAGAATTGCATAGGAGGTATTCACCAGACATATTTAGAGACAGAATTCTTTTCTCCAGGAGAATCAGTGGAGACATTAATCTGAGCACATTTTGTAAAAGAGCAGACTAAGTAACGCTGAAGAAGCATCTCTCACTCCTCTTTATGTGTTTATATGTCTCACTTCCACATTTTATTGCCATTCCCTGAACTTCAATAACTTCACCAGTACCTTAGGGACTTTATAGAGAAATTGTCTCTGAAATAGCTTGCTAATCTTTTTTTAATTTGTGTTTTTAAAGTGTCATTCTATATTTCTGAATCAATAGTGGCTAAACATTCTTAAATTAAAAATATACACAGATACTTATTTCTTTGAAATTTATTTCACAAGTTACTGCTACGCTTTATTTTCCATTCATAAAATGTAACATTACTACAATGAAGCTTAAGGATTAAAAGGTATGGGCAAGCAGTACAGAATTTTAGATGACCTTTCAAGTGCCAGAAGGAGAGACTACATTGATTTTTAAAATTTACTACCCATTCTCACTTCAAAATGGAGTACTAAAACTGTTTTGTTCTTACAAAATGCAAGTAGATAGCAATTTGTGATTTTAAAATATCTTAAAGAAAAAAAAATAATCCTCCAACAGCTTACCCATCCAGGAAAATCTGTGTTCTGTTTAAATGTATTCTGAAAGTTCTGTTTAATTCCACACTACACTTTTGTAACAACAGAACAGTAAGTAAATAACTCTCAATTCATGACCTTTCCATAGGATTATATATTTCCTCAAATGCGAACCACCATAAATTTTCCAGTCTATTAGTTAGAGTAGGTTAATTGACAAGAACTGGGAGAGTTCAGGAAAGACTTAAAATGAATTTTAATTATTTCAAATACATCTATAGTAGTTATTTTTGATAATAATTTCACGTGGTATTTATATGTTAGCATATCAATTATTTTAATTTCAGTGATAATTAACCTATATTTATTGAATTTCAGCTACACATGGGTAGATATTACTTAGTAAAGACTGCTTAGTCTCAAATCAGGTCTTGATGAAACACATCTGTAATCCTAATTACTCAGGAGGTTATGATTTGAGGATGGAAGTTCAATGCCAGCCTGGACAGGAAAATCCAATTAACTGAAAACTGGGAGTGGAGGTGTAGTTCAAAGTGGTAAATTTCTAGCTTTGAGTATAAAAAGCTCAAGGTCAGTGCTCAAGCCCTGAGTTCAAGCCCCACAACCAACAAAAATAATGACAGTCTCATTCATTCTAGATTTTATGCATCATAAGAAAGACAGACAGTAATTTAACAGAGTACAAATATACAACTAGACACTAGTATAAAAATTGGAAGAAGTTTTGATGTCAGAATGGAGATAAGGGAAGAATGTGACCTACCTAAAATTTGTGAAATTATTTTTCCATTGTCTGTGTAGTAAAAATGAGAACCAAAATGAAAAAAAGAATGAATAAGACAAAGAGGAGAAGGTAGAAAATGAGGATAAAGAGAAGGAAGAAGGTAAAATGGAGAAGAGAAATAAAGTATTTTGTTTCCTACGTATCCTGGTACACGACATAAAAGCATGAGATAATATCACAGATTTTATATATTTCTTGCTGTCAAATGAGCTTCTTCCTCTAGTTTCCATAGTGTAAAAGATCGCTCTAAAATAAGTTGCAATTTTCCTAGAAGATAAAAAGAAGTCCTAATGCATGTGCAGTGTAGCATAACATAAAGCACACCATCTGGTGCTTGCTTTTTATTTGGCAATGATCTATAATGACATATTATAACAGATTTTATCTGTTAATTACTAAGTAGCAAAAGTGATTCCACTCTCAAATTCAACAGAGCAAAATAAAACAGCGACAGAAATAGGAAGAGTGTTTCTTAAGAATTAGAAAAATTACCAGAAAATTCATCCCAGTTTTTGTAGTATTACTAGACAAAAAAGTGAAATATATTTGAAATTTGAATTTTTTTCTTTCTCTACCAAAAATGTGAAGATATGTTGAGAATTAAATTAGAAATAAATAATGTATAATATCAAGACACATGACCAAAGTAGTATTTTTAAATAAGTCATTTGATCAATTAAATCTCCAGGTTCCCTGGAGGTGTTTTTCATTCTTTTAATCAGAAATAATAGAGAAACTAGAAATATGTTTTTCACATAAAGCTGGATCACTTGAGGACCATTTTTAGAAGAGGTAAGCAATTTCACAATTGTAAAAGATACCAATGACACTGATGTGTACCCTTAGAAGGTGTCACTTCCAGGCTCAAGGAAAATAATTTTGTGGACATGCACCTTTCAGTTTAAAGGTCTGAACCAGAATCAGAAAGCTACATTGACAAATGGTGGCAAATTTTCAAAGGTGAGATCGCCAAAGAAGTTTAATTAAATACTAGATCTACATTGCATTGCAATGATAATCTATAGATTCAATTTGAAACATTCTGAATACTTTACCTTAATGCTGAGAGAGGTTAGTACTTTCACAGGACTATGAATTAAATAGTAATTTAAATAAATTAAGAGATTTTACTAATTTTTCTGATAGTGGTGGATATAATTTCAATTTGCTTTAGCTTTGAGCTAGCAGAAGGTATTTAAAAAATTTCACCTGCTTATATATTTCTTAGGTATTGAAAGCTTGAAACTCAATATGGTGCACACATGCCTATAATAAAGCATTGCCTACCTTCCCTTGCAACTAGGTATAGACAGACAAGACAATGGAAAAGAAACTCAGTTACAAAATAACACATTATTTTATTTACACAATATATTTCTTATTAAACATACATTAACACTATTAATATTCAACTATAAAAATCTTAATTAGACTCAAAATGAAGAAGGCAGCCAAAATGTATATAGCAATATTATTAATATACTAAGAAAGGTTGAGCTTTATCATTGACAGTTAAGACACCAGTACCTGAAATTGCTACACTGGTATGGTTTTCATTCACAACAATCAATTGCCAAAAACTCATTAATTATCATTTTTATTATAATTATGATAAAAGTTATAGTTTTTGTGCTCAAGGTAAGTACTCCATTTGAATCACAGTTCCCCTTCTGGCTTTTTTTTGTGGCTAATGGAGATAAAAGTCTCAGACTTTGATGATTGGGCTGCATCTAAACCTTAACCCTCAGATCTCATCCTTCTGAGTACTAGGATTATAGGTATCACCTTTGCCCCAGTATAGAGTGTTTTCTTACATCAAACCTCCCCTCATATCAGTAATGAAATTAGCCCTTAGATTTGATTTACCTTTAAAAATCTTGTCATTCAGTTGTCTCTAATGCAATGAATTTATGAGTATTGCTGTGTAAATGGAAAATAAAGCCTTTTCTTGTAGGCTAGTAAAACCCATTCACTTTTTTTGTGTGTGAAAATACCGCATAGAGGGGTTACAGTTACATGAGCAAGGTAATGAGTACGTTTCTTATCAAGCATTGTTGCCTCCTCCTTTGTTTCCCTTTACCATCCCTTCCCATCTCCCCCCTCCCCTCCCAACAATCCCCCCTCCCCAGCTAAAATTGTAAACTTGTTTTTCTACATAAAGTCTTCTATATCTCATTGTTGCAATGAGTTCACCTGTATCTCTATTTAAACAATTTGTTTTTGCCCTTCCCCTCCACAAATTATACAAACATCAAATACAGGGGTTATACCTTGGAGGAGGAACATACAAAGCAACAAAGAAATCTGCCTCTACTTTTCTCTCTATTTCTATGATATTTTCTGTTTTTCATTTAATTCTGCTACCAAGGTTGATATTTTCTTAAATGTTCCTTTTTAGTCTTTGGCTCTGAGGAAGGTCTAGTGTTTAGCTACTGGTTGCCATTTTAATTATATACTTTCTAATGTTCTAATGTAATTATTTGCTACCCATAAGTGTCTACAGCTAACCTTTATTTGTCAACTGCTGTGATGATATTCTAAGTTTAGTCTTTTTTCATTCTTTATAATTTGCCTCCCATTTTTATGTGCAGAATTTCTGCTTTCCCAAACTAGTCAACCCTATCACATAGCATGGAATAATTATGGTCCCACCTTTGCTCACAATTTTCTTTTTGACTTGTATTTAAGCGTACAGTATTATTTCCACACACTGTATGATCTTCCAAGCTCTACTGATTTTGTTGGGACTGATGTGTTCTGATCCCTG
>NW_012267275.1:9776254-9910880 GCF_000151885.1 Dipodomys ordii | reverse complement strand
GCTTCCATGAAGCATCATGCTTGACTGTGTTTCCATCCATGGGAAGTTTTGCGACCTTGCTTGGTTTTCTGCATCCAAAAACAAAAACAAAAAACCTCATAGGTAATTTGAAGTTTGAAAGATTTATTCTAATCATGATGGTACTGTGGATTTTATGTAATTTGCATTGTTCCTTTCTTATTTATTTATTGTGTTTGAAAGAGATATTGAATAAATGAGTTTAAAATCTATTGCTCCCTCAGCTACTGAGAACTCCCACCACCTTCCCAGGTGCACTTGCTCTCAGAGACCTGAGGAAGATAGGAAAGGCAGAAAGAAATTCAATTGCTCTTCTCTTCTATTTTTTTTTCTTTTTCTTTTTCATTTTCTTTTTTTTTTTTTTTTTGTCATGGGACTTGAACTCTGGGCCTGGGTGCTGTCACTGAGCTTTTCAGCTCAAGGCTAGCACTCTGCCACTTTGAGCCACAGTGCCATTCCCAGTTTTCTCATATATATAATTGGACTTTCCTAAGCAGGCAGGCTTTGAACAGAGATCCTCAGATCTCACCTCCTGAGTAGTTAGGATTACAGACAAGAGATACAGTTACCTGATCTATGTTCCATCTTTTTCTTTCATTTTTTTTCCAATCTTGCATTTTTTTAATTGTGAAAATACCGTATAAAGGGGTTACAATTACATGGGCAAAATAATGATCACATTTCTTATCAAGCATTGTTCCATCTTTTTCATCAAATAATCCATTCATTTTTATGTTCAAGCTCCTAGACTAAGGGAATGTATTAATCTCCTATTGAGAGAGGAATAAACTACTTTGAATTGGATATGAAAATTTCTCATGCCCAAGAAATGCTTTATTTGATATTAAATATAAAGTTTCATAAAGACATACAGGATATATGTGTGTGTTGATAAAGCCGTTTTGTTTCCTTCTTATTTATTTATTTTGTGGGACTATTGTAGTAAATTTCTCTGAACATTCTCAAAAAGGTGCATACTTTGTGTAATTTAATCCTTTAATTTTTGTCTTAAAAGCATTGATAGAATGATTTTAATTACTTGATAATCCTTCAGACAAATTAGAAACACAATGTACTGCTCTGCATTGTTGCATAAAGCAATTCCCAGTTCATAACAAACTAAACCAAGAGATTATGCACTGAAACTGGGTGTTTCTAAGAATATACAGAACTATTTACCTGTGGGAAGGACTAAAGGGACCTATCAAAGAGTACTCCAGGGAATGACAGGAAGAGGAAGCCTTCACAGCCAATAAACAAACTCGGTCTTTGTTGAAACACATTGTCCGGCACAACTGTGAATTTTACTGCAAGTAAACAACCCAGAACATACATGACCTACAAGAAAGAAAGCCAGGAAAATAATTACCCATATCTAGTTTTCTCCCTGTTCCTCATATTATACAACCCAAACCAAAACCCAGAGGACAAAACTGAATATTGATGTTCATACAATGTCTTTAGATAAAAAGTTGATATTGGAAAGAAAGAAAGAAAGAAAACATCCAGGACATCTGCACAGATTTTCATTGTTAGGGAAAAGCTTATTGTGAAACTCCCAACATCAAATATAGTAAAAGTGTTTGTAGAGTAAAATGTGGCAGTAAAGCAAAATTTGTATTTTCCCATGTTGTCCCAATAAATATTACCATCAGATCTACTTTACATATTCATTCGTTCAGTTTTGCATGGCCTCTACCAATATTTCCTTAAATTTATGACTGGAGACAGTATGCTCATTTGCAAGCTAATAGGACTGTGATAGGCAATCAATGGATAGAAATAGAAAATGAAATTCTTTGCAATAACAATGCACAAAAAACAGTTCCAAATTTCCTATTTTACTTTGAAGAGAATAGCTTCAAAGACATAATATATTTTAGATTTTGTTTTGCCAGTTATTGTGGCTAAAAGGAAAAACATTGCTTTCTAACTAACTTTTACACTGTAAATAAAGTTGAGAATGTGGTATTTTATGACATACATGTAAATCCTTTCTAACCTTAGCTGCATCATTTCTAATTATTTGGAGCAATTTGCCATTCATCAATCATTAGGAATATAGTGTAAAATTTATTAGTAAAACATGAAAAATAATTGACAGAGAACTTGTGCCTATTGTCTTGATTTAAATGCTTACATTATTCTATTTCATGACCAGATCTAACAATTAACCTGTCTGATATAAGTATACCACTTGTAATTATTTGGTGTTCCTATTTTGTGTTTTGTTTGACTTTTACATTTATAATATTTGTATAAATCAAATTTATTAGTGATAGACATGACTTGTCTTCTCATAAACATTTCAGAGTTGATAGGCATAAACTAACTCAAAATCTGGAAATCACTGTGTACATTTAGAAATTGGGAGACAATTTAATGATTGAGAGACAATTAAATGGGGTTCTTGAACTGCTGAAATAGAGTGTGTTTGGGGTGGATTTATACTTCTTTGCTCTTTTGAGGCCATGTGTAAACATGTTTCCTCTCCATAATTATACCCTTAAAGAAAGCAGAGTTTGATCAGACAATAACCTTGCTGATCCTTACTTCAATTGTTATGTATACTGTATGTTATAATATGGTGCTCCTATTGACTCTCTTCCATCCTTAAATAAATACTTCCATTTGAAAAATAAATGTAAGACAATGACTATAATGGAAAAGGACATGTTCAGGCTATTATTTGTCTAGTGAATCCATTTCAACAGGATTGTGTCATGATTGACTGTTATATCTCGTTATGCAACTGCTAAAAGGATAAAATCTTAGAATGTCCATTTAAGGAATACTCCACTGACACAAATATTGAAAGCTATTTTTCATTTTCAGAATCGAATATTCTGTGTGTTTGTGTGTGTGTGTGTGTGTGTGTGTGTGTGTGTGTGTGTGTCCTGTGCACCAGTCATCAGGAATTTTAAACCCTTCCTTCATCCTTTAAGATTTTAAAATGCAAAAAGAGTAATTTTGCTTTATAACTTCCACTTTTTATTACAAATTTTAGATTCTTTACTCCATGTAGAGGCATCATAACAAAGGTTTCCTAACATATCTGATTTAACTATAGAACCAAAATATGCCAAAATATTTTGTTATATGTAGAAAAACTGAAGAGAATGAAGTAATTAATATGTTATATGCTTGTATATGATAGATAGTGATGATGATGGACAGATAAATGATTGATAGTGAGATTAGAGGTAGAGATAGATAGATAGATAGATAGATAGATAGATAGATAGATAGATAGATAGATAGATAGATAGTTACAGACTTGGTTTACCTTTAAGTGAGGAAATCTGTTAGAGGATGGCAGACTCTGCTATGGTAGTAGGGTAGGGTGTTAATGGGCACTCTGTATAATTGTTTCTGACATATTATCACTTTTGTGGTCATAGTCAACTGTGGACTGTTGCCTCTGGTTTCTGTACTCCATCAACACTCCATGAGATCTCACAATATGTACAGATTGTAGACATATAAACTTCCACAGCCTTTGAGCCAGGGAAGAGTATGATTCAAGGTAATTACTTTGAGTATTTCCTCACTTCTCATTAGTCATCAGAACCTGAGAGCTCATTGTTCTCTCCCAAAGGCTTTTTAAGGAATTCAGACTAGTCGATGTTATGGATTGGTCATTAAGAAACTAAAGTGTTGTTTTCAAGTAAGAATCCTATTTGTGGATGCAAACAGTTCATGAGTGGTAAAAATATTCCAGCCTTGGCCCTGAGGATGCTTGGTATGACAAGTATATCAGTGGCATAGATTTAAGGTTGAATAAAACTTGAAATATCCTAAATTATATGAATTTCTTTCCAAGTTCCAAATCTTCTTTTTACTTCTAGGAAAACAATCTAATGACACTCTGAGCTATGAGCATGTAAGAGAAGAACCAAGATTGAGCCACTGTTGTAATCAACCTGGTAACATGACATTAACTGGTAGATAGTTTTAAATTAAGGCAGCACTCAGCTTATAGCTAAGAAACAAAAGAAACAAATAAGATCACCCAGTAAAAATTAGAAACATCAAAGAAAGTAAAAACTACAGGTACTGGAAAAATTAAAGGGCTTTGGGAGAAATGAGCTATAAATATAATGTCAGCAAGAACTAGAATGAAGTATACAAATTGAAGATATTAGTAAAATTGAAAAAAGTCAAGTTGTTGAAACAATTAAGTGTTCAAATAAATTAGTGGCTTGGGTTAGTAACAATTTGCATACTGAGACCAAAGGAGGAAATTCTTAGGAGAGAAAAATGATGGCTTAATAGCTATGTTCATATGATCATATAAAAATATGTTTATCAAAATTAATGTCTTTTTTTAAAACAATTTGAGGCTTTTACTGATGTTTTCTGTTGGTAGTGATCCTGTTTTATATTTATTGCAAGAGGTATGTCAGCAGGGTTACAGTTACAAGTAAAGGAATGAGTGTACTGTTTGCAGTTCTTTCTCTCTTTTTTTTTTTTTGTTTCTCCTTTGGTTTATTCTCCATTGTCACTGTTTTTTGTTTTGTTTTGGTTTTTGTAAGGTAATGACTATACTGTTTGCAGTTCTTTCTTTTTTTTTCTTGTTTCTCCTTTGGTTTATTCTCCATTGTCACTGTTGTTTGTTTGTTTTATTTATTTTTATTGTGAAAATACAGTACAGAGGGGTTACAATTACATGAGCAAGATAATGAGTACATTTCTTATCAAGCATTGTTGCCTCCTACTTGGTTTCTCCTTCCCATCCCTTCCCATTTCCTCCCCCTTCTCACTCCCCCCCCAAAGTTGTAAAGTTCATTCTTCGTCATAACGTCTTGTACATCTCATTGTTGCAATGGGTCAACAACAAATTCTCAAAGAAACAACTGACCAATAAATAAGTGGGCTAAAGACTTAAAGAGAAACTTCTCTGAAGAGGAAAGAAGGATGGCCAATAGACACATGAAGAAATGCTCAACCTCCTTAGCCATAAAGAAATGCAAATCAAAACAATATTGAGATACCACCTCACCCCAGTTAGAATGGCTATAATCAAGAACTCTAATAACACCAGATGCTGGAGGGGATGTGGATAGAAGGGAACCTTACTGCATTGTTGGTGGAGTGTAAACTTGTTCAATGACTTTGGAAAGTAGTATGAAGTTTCTTCAAAAGACTCCATATGTGGAGCTCTCCCATGACCCAGCAATCCCACTTTTGGGCATTTACCCAAATGATCATAAATAAGACCAATTATGTTTATTGCAGCATTATTTACCATGGCTAAGATATGGAACCAACCCCAGATGCCCCTCAGTAGATGAGGGATCAAGAAAATATTATATGTGTGTATATATATATATACACACACACACACACACACACACACACACACACACACATAATGGAATTCTATGCCTCCATCAGAAAGAATGACATTGTCCCATTTGTTAGGAAATGGAAAGACTTGTTTGTTTGCTTCTTTTTAAATTTTATTTCTGTTCCCTTTGTCTTATATATGGTTATATGATTTGGGGAATGGGAATCACAGAAATGTGGGACAAAGTGTGTATCAATGCAATAGTGATACTCACTAGACACTATGTTGGAATTGAACTCTGCAACTTGGAGGTGAGGAGGGTCAGGAAAGGAAAAAAAGTAGGAGAAGATGAAGGAAAGGATAACACTGTTCAAAAAGAAATGTACACATTACCTAAGCTAAGTTATGTAATTGTAATCTCTCTACACATCACTTTTACAAATAGAATTAAATTTAATTTAAAAAACAACAATATGGGCTTAACAGAAATGTACATTTCTTTGTTGTTTTTTGCTTTTCTTTTTGGTGGTTCTGAGGATTGCATTTGGAGCCTAGCACTTAATTTTAAGCATTCCTTTTGAATTTTAGTTATTTTGTCAGGTAATATCTTAATTTTTTTGCCCCAAACTAGCCTGAGACCAAAATCCTCTCAACTAGCTTTATATCTTGCCTAGTTTAGATGATGGAAATGTACCACCGATGCTCAGGTGTTTTTTTGGATGAAATAAGGATTCACTAACTTTTTGCTTGGGTAGCCACAGACCTCAATCCTTCCAACTTCTGCCTTCCACGTAGCTAAGATTATAAGCTATAATACCTGTCTTGCTTTTTAAAAATTTCTATTTGTTATTTTATTTTAAAGAATGTAAATATAAAAATGAGCGAAACTCAAAAAAGCAATATATTGCAGTAGTTTCCAGTGGTTCATGTCTGTAATCCTAGCTGTTCAGGTTGCTAAGACCTAAGACACAAGATTTGAAGACAGGCTGAACAGACAGTTGACACTCTATTTCTAGTTAACCAGCAAAATGTGCCAGTTCAGGCATGACTCAATTAGTATAGCACCAGACATTAGCATCAAGGTAAACAAAAGCCTAAGAGATTAAGTTTGAACCTTGAAACCAGAAAAGAGAGAGCAAAAGAAAGAAAGGCAGAGAGAGAGTTAGAGAGTGGGAGAGAGAAGGGGGAGGAGATGTAGGGAGAGAAAGGGAAAGGAGGAGGGAGGGTTGAAGGAAAAAAGGAAGGAAGGGAGGGAGGGAGTGAAGGAGGGAGGGAGAGAGAGAGTAAGGGAGTACTGCATATTTTATTTCTTAAGTGGCATCTAAGTTCTAAAGATATGATGATGACCATTCTGAATGGAGTGAAATGGAATCTTAATATTGCTTTTATTTGCTCTTTTTTTTTAACCCTTCTTGGTACTAGTTCTGTGGATTAAAGTTAGAGCTTAAGCACTGTCCCTGAGCTTTTGTGCTCAAGGATAGTGTTCTACTACTTGAACCACAGCTTCATTTATGACATTTTTGTTAGTTTATTGGAGATAAGAGTCTCACTGGCAAGGTGGAGTTGTGGTTCAGGTGGTAAAGCACGAAACCCATGAGTGAAAGCAAGATCAGATAGTTTCTGTCCTGGTCTGGGCCACCAAAAGCAAAAACAAAACAAAAAACATCTTAGCATCTTGTGTATCTAGGAGTACAGGTGTAAGCATGACACAGGCACCCAGTGATTTACTTTTTCTTTCATTTTATTTTATTGTTAAAATGATATATAGAGGTCACAGTTACATAACTAAGGTAATGAGTACACTTCTTTTTGAACAGTGTCACCCCCTCCCTCATTTTTCTACCCCTACCAATTCTTCTCCCCTCCAAATTGTAAAGTTCATTTTCAACATAGTGTCTAGTGAGTATTGCTATTACATTGGTTCATCCTTTGTCCCATCATTTCTGTGATTCCTCTCCCCTTCCCCCAATCAGATAAACTTATATACAAGATAAAGGGTACAAAATCAAAAACAGTGATAATAGGGAATAAACCAAAGGTGCGGGGGTGGGAGGAGGGGGAAGAGAAAGAGAAAAGAAATAATTGCAAACAGTACAATAAAAAGTCTTCTTGCTTCCATTTCTTGGAGTTCATCTCTATAAACATCATTTTACATGGTCATATGCACATATTTTGAACCATTGTAATCCTCTGCTAAGAATATCCTAGAAATATTCTAGTTATTACAAATGAGGGATAACATGATGTTTATGTTTCTTTGAGTCTGGTTTGATTTGTTTAATATAATTTTTCCCCAGTCTTTCCATTTCTTTACACACACAATGCCATTCTTTATGATGGAAGCATAGAATTCCACTGTGTGTATATGTGTGTATCACATTTTCTTGATCTAGTCATCTACTGAGAGTCATCTCAGTCTGGATTCCATGTCTTGGCTATGGTATAGCAAAGGATGTTGAATATTTCAAGTGTTTATTTGCCATTTGCACTGTTGAAAATTAGCTGTTCAATATTCTTGTCTATATATTTATTGCACTATTTGGTTTTGGGGATTTTTTGGTATATAATGTTTTGAGTTCTTTATTTCTGGACTTAAATATCTTTTCATACAAATAATTTGCAAAGATATTCTCCCATTCTGTGGGTTTTCTCTTCCTTTTGGTAATTATTTCTTTTGATGTACAGAAGCTTTTAAGGTTGATGTAACATCATTTGTCGATTATTGTTCACTTACTTCCTGAGCTATTACTGTCCTGTTCAGAGAGTCATTGTCTATAGAGTAGATCTTGAAGTGCTTTTCTTTTTTTTTTTCCTCTAGTAGTTTTCAAGAGTTTCAGGTCTTACATTAATGTCTTTGATCCATTTTGAACTGACTTTTTTTTAATAGAAGGTGATAGATAAGAATCTAGTTTTAGGCTACTTGTGATACCCAGTTTTTCAAGCATCATTTGTTAAAGAGGCTGTTGTTTTTCCAGTTTATGATTTTTTGTGCCTCTGTTGAGAATCAAATGACAGTAGCTCCATGGACTAATTTCTGAACCTTGTGTTCTGTTGTTCTGTTTAAGCAGTCTGCATATATATTTTCCTGTCAGTACATGATGAGTTTTTGTTGTTGCTGTTGTATTGTTCTATAGTTTGGCTGCGTACTTTAAAAAGTATTTTTCCCTCTTTACAAATAAAATATATTCAAATATAATAAAATAAAGAGCTTTTTTTTCAAATTTGTTCTTTCTATATACATGATCTTTTGTGTCTCTATAAGAATTTTGGTGTTGTTTCTTTATCTCTTTTGTCAATTGTTCTTTATCTTATTATTAGGTCTCTTGATCCTATCTAATGCCACTGAAATAATGCTCTGTAATTTCTGTCTCTCAGAAGCAAAATCTACATTATTTTCTTTTAGTTATTTCCAACATTTGAAAGAAATATCTCTCTTGGTTTATCTCTCCTCAACTCTCCCTATGTATCTCAATTTCAGTAGAATTAATAATATACATATGTATTGGATTTTTCATCATGACCTTGCAGTTCCTAGATTTGTGGTATTTTCTTCTTCTTCATAAAAAATCTCTCTTCTTCATATACTATTTAACTATAATCTTCTTGAAGACAATTTCACTTTTCTGTTCTTTTAATATATTTTAATGTAATATTTTATATCATATTTTTAATTTACTATTTTATATAATATTTCTAACCTCTTCTAAAATTTTGTTTATATAAAAGTTTACATAATTTTATATACTATGAAATATAAAATATACTATATATTTTATATAATACAATTTTATATAGTATTTTATATATTTCTAATTATTTCTAAAATTCTGACTTGTTCTATTTTTATTTCTCACTTAGTCTTTCTACATCTTAAATCTTAGTGTTGCCATGTTATGTTCATGTGTCAATCTATTTTTTTTTAATTTCCTGACCAAATCACATCAATTAACATGGTTTTAAATGTCAACAAGGTAACTGCATTTAAAGTTTTAGTTCCTGCCATATACTATTTTAAATTCCCTGTATTGTCCTGATGGCTTTAAAAACAAATTTTCATTTCTTGATACTGTGTAATACACTTGGAATGTATGTTTCCATCCTGACAGTTGTGAAGTTTGCTCCTGGTTCAACAACCTAGCAAGTTCATTGCACAGGGATGTATAAGATGAGGCAGTGCCTCAGGAATCTCCCTCTTTTCTGTGAACCATCCAAAGCTCTCTCTAATTTAAAGGTGAAAAAATATTGAAAGGATATCTGTTATCCTTCAAATGATACTTGAGTTATTTAGAAATTTTAGGGTTCTTAGTCCTTGTCTGTTACACACTTCCTTTCCTTAGAATCTTTTTTGATAACTAAGTACATCATCAACCATCAAGTAAGTGCAGATAGAGAATTGCCTGGTCTGTAGCTTCCATTCATCATTTCAAGTACAAGCGTAACTGCTCACTACATCTTGTTAATACTTTCCTCTTAACATTGTAGTTTCAATCCAGCTAATAAACATTTGTTTATATAGATATATATATATATCATCAAGTATCTTCTGTCTCTCACTGCTTTTCCTTGTTACCATGCCTTTATTACTGTCAGATTTTTCAAAAATGTCCTTATTAAAATGCAAACACTATGTGCAGTGTTTCATGCCTATAACCCCATCTATTTGGAAAATGGAGATCTGGAGTACTGCAGTTGAAGGCCAACCCAGGCATAAAGCTACATAGGAAGAATAAATAGACCATTTAATTAAGCTTAAACCAGACCAAAAATAAATCTGAAAATAGCTATAACAAAAGGTTTAAGGGTTTAGATGGGTCTGCACACTGTCTGTCCTACTCATAGAAGGCTCTGCAATTCCCAGCATCAAAATAGAATTACATCCAGATTTCTCAGTTGTTCATTATGCCTCCTAACTCTGTAACTCAAATGATCCATATGTCCAGTACAAGGTTAAGAAATACTTGAACAACAGATGTATAACTTTCCCCACATTTTCAAAAAGTCCCTCACTTTTTAAAATTTCCTTTTAATTTAGTTGTACGATTGTGATAAGGTTTTCACTTATAATTTTGTATTATAATTGTTATTGTGTATTACCCAGATATACATCATAATGAGGATCATCTTTGTAGAGTAGATACTGTCTTATTTCTTTCTTATGCACAATAATCTGTTGTCTAAATACATTAGTTTGACCTAGATCCCTGTGGCTCATACTTGTAATCATACCGACTCAACAGACTGGGATCTGGAGAATCATAGTTAGAAGTCAGTGCAGGCAGAAAAGTCCATGCAAAATAATCAGCATATGGCTGGTCTGGAGGTATGGCCAATGTAGTAGACTGCCAGATGAACAACAAAGCCAATTGAGCAAGCATGAGACCATGACTTTAAACTCTGGTATCAACAAAGCAACCAATGAGTCAGCCAGCCAGATAAATTACGAATTTGGGCTATGCATGTATTTCCTTAGAAATACTACAAGAGAAGAATTAAAGATCTTTGTGAATGGTAGAAAATTCTAGACCCAGAGACCAGGCGGGAAGCCACTAGAAGAACTTCTGGCAAAAGTTCTTAAACAAACATCAAAAGCCATGCATCTCATTTCATCATCCATATTTTACTGTTGTCTTTTTTCTGCTATAGAAGAAATGTTATCATAAATTGTCTCATAAATTTAAAGGAATGATATCATTATCTTCGGGAAATTGACTATAGTAAATTCCAATGTCCTGGTTGTCATCCTATGATAGGTTTAAATTCTGAGAAAATACCATATTTTCTGATGTTATATATCTTAGCAACCAAATGAGTGGTGTAGAAAGAAATCATCACTCCTGTCAGAAGTCTGACTCATCTTTTTTCATAGCACAGCAGGTAGGAAAAGGTTGGGCTGACAATTGCTGTGTCATAAGTATTAAGAAGAAACAATGCAAAGAAACAATAGAAAGGAAATGCTTGGGGTTTAAAATGTTCAATACAAAGCAATTTTATAGTAGTCTGTTCTTGAAATTCCATCATATAATAATTAGAAAACTCAAGCATTTAGCTATAGATTGGCAGAAAACTGTGCCTAAGTGTGATATTCCTGAGTACTCTTCTTAATCTCCTCACATTGCTCACAAGGAGTTCATGTATATTACTTACTCGAATTTCAATAGGGAAGGCACCTGGTTCTACTGTACTAGCTATGCCAGATTTAAATGTTATATGAAAGCACTCATGCAAATAAATACTGCCTAAGTTTCTAAATAAAATGGTAACTAGTAATTTTTTTTTTTGCCTCACCACACCACTTTTTATATATGCAATTGGTTACTGGTGCAGAGCCAAATTTAAAAATTCCTCCATTTAAATCAAGAATTATTCATTTTATATTGTACTATATTATACAGCTAATCATTTAAAGGTGACTATCAGTTGCTTATAAAAAATATACTAGTGCACTGAATCCATATATGTGTAGAAGAACTATGACCAGGATAGTAATTTCTCCTTATTTTTCTAATCTTTCCTAATACAACCTCAAGAACATTTTGATAAGGTTTCACAGGTGAAAACGGAGTCCAGTAAGTGTTAATTTCAATTTTTTGCTTGACCTCTATATGAGCTTAGGATATTTCTTTTTTTTTTTTTTTTTTGGGTCCGGTCGTGGGGCCTGAACTCTGGGCCTGGGTGCTGTCCCTCAGCTCTTCAGCTCAAGGCTAGCGCTCTACCACTTGAGCCACAGCGCCACTTCCGGCTTTTTTTTTTGCATATGTGGTGCTGAGGAATCGAACCCAGTGCCTCATGCATGCAAGGCAAGCACTCTACCACTGAGCCACCTTCCCAGCCCAAGGATATTTCTTTTTATGTTTACTGTTTCTCTTATGTTCATTGCCTTAATCTGATCTAAATATTTCACAACCAAAATACCATGCTTGATAATGTATATTTAATAATTTAAGAGTATTTTTATGTTTCTTTCATTTTAGTCTGATTAATTAGACTTAATTTGATGAGAATTCAATGATTATGTCTCTATTTATTATTGAGACTATTTTCCTACTTCTTTTTTAATTTTTTATTTATTTTTTATTGTGAGAATACAGTACAGAGGAGTTACAATTACATGGGCAAGAAAATGAGTACATTTCTTATCAAGCATTGTTGCCTCTTCTTTGTTACCCTTTCCGATCCCTTCCCATACTCCCCCCTCACCCCACCGGATCCTCTCCCCACCCCCCACAAAGGTGTAAAGTTCGTTTTTCCACATAACGACTTGTACATCTCGTAGTTGCAATGGGTCCACCTGTATCTCTAGTTAAATGATTTGTTTTTTCCCTTCTCTACAAACTATACCAACATCAAATACAGTGAAAGCCTGGGTTATACCATGGGGGAGGGACATACAAAGCAACAAAGAAATAATCTTATAAATATGTTAGAAACAATGAAATGAAAAGAAAAAAACACACAAAAAACATTTTAATACTTATCTTGGGGTTCATTCCCCTAACATGAACTTATCTGATCTTTTCTGCTTGACTCAAACATACACTAGTTATTTCAAATAAGGGAAACCATGGGACCTATGTTTCTTTGGGCCTGGCTTACTTCACTTAATATAATTTTTTCCAAGTCTTTCCAGTTCCTAAGAAAGGGGGCAATGTCATTCTCTCTGATGGAGGCATAGAATTCTATTGTGTATATATACCACATTTTCTGGATCCATTCATCTACTGAGGGGCATCTGGGTTGGTTCCATATCTTTGCTATGATAAATAATGCTGCAATAAACATAGTCGTCCTAGTAGTTTTAGTGTAGTCTTGTTTGTGATTATTTGGGTAAATGCCCAAAAGTGGGATTGCTGGGTCATAGGGGAGCTCTATGTGGAGTTTTTGAGAAACCTCCATACTACTTTCCAAAGTGGTTGAACAAGTTTACACTCCCACCAATAATGCAGTAAGGTTCCCTTCTGTCTCTATCCCCTCCAGCATCTGTTGTTATTAGAGTTCTTGATTATAGCCATTTTAACTAGGGTGAGGTGGTATCTCAGTGTTGTTTTGATTTGCATTTCTTTTATGGCTTGAGAGGTTGAGCATTTCTTCATGTGTCTATTGGCCTTCTTTCCTCTTCAGAGAACTTTCTCGTTAAGCCTTTAGCCCACTTATTTATTGGGAAGTTATTTCTTTGAAGATTTGTTATGGGGGGATTTAATTTTTTTAAGTTCCAGGTATATTTTAGATATGAGACCCTTGTCTGTTTTATGGCTAGTGAAGATCTTCTCCCAATCCGTGGGCTTTCTATTGATCTTGTGAGCTATGTCCTTTCCCATGCAGAAGCTCTGCAATTTCATGCAATCTCATTTGTCCAAACTTTCTTTGATTTGTTGTGTTTTGGGTCTCTATTAAGAAAATTTCGACCTGCGCCAAGGAGATTTAGGGTTTCTCCTATTCCATCGTATTATGTTTTCAGACTGTCTGCTTTTACTCCGAGGTCTTTGATCCATTTAGCGTTGATTCTGGTGCAGGGTGATATATAAGGATCTAGCTTTAATTTTCTACAGGTGTTTAACCAATTTTGCCAGCACCATTTATTGAAGAGGCTGTCTTTCTTCCATTCTATTTTTTTAGCTCCCTTATCGAAGATTAGATGGCTATGGGTCTTTAGGTTCATTTCTGGGTTTTAAATTTGATTACCTTGGTCCTGGGGTCTGTTCTTGTGCCAGTACCAAGCTGTTTTGATTACTGGCTTTGTAGTAGAGTTTGAAATTTGGTATTGATATTCCTCCAGCACTGTTCTTTGTGTTAAGGATCATTTTTGCTATTCTTGGTCTTGTATTGTTCCATATGAATTTTTGGAATGCCTCTTCTATTTCCTTGAAGAATGAGGTTGGAATATTGATAGGTATTGCATTGAATTTGTAGATAGCCTTGGGAAGTATTGCCATTTTCATGATGTTGATCTTTCCAATCCAGGAGCATGGGAGTTTTGCCACTTTCTAAGTTCTGTTTTCAGATTTCTCATCAGAGACAATTAAACCAAGAAGAGCCTGGAATGATGTATGTCATGCCCTAAAGACAAACAACTATCAACCAAGAATACTGTACCCAGTTAAACTCTCCTTCATAACCGAAGGTCAAATAAAAACTTTCCATAGCAAAGAAAAATTGAAACAATATATCTCCACCAAATCAGCCCTACAAAAGATACTTAACGATGTCCTACACATAGAAAACCAACAAGATCATGATAAGGCCAAGAAAGTGCACCCAAACTGAGAATCCATGAATCATAGGAAGAGCCCAGTTGCCGCAGCCCCCAAGAAGGTGGATAAAATGGCAGGAACTCCCAAATACCTCTCAGTCCTATCTCTTAACATTAATGGGCTTAACTTTCCAATTAAGCAACATAGACTGTCTAGTTGGATTAAAATGCAAGATCCGTCTATCTCCTGCCATCAAGAGTCACACTTTGCCCATAAAAACAAACATATTTTGAATATGAAAGGCTGGAACAAAATCTACCAAGCAAACAGCCCCTATAAAAAGGCAGGAGTTGCAATACTAATATCAGATAAAATAGACTTCAAATTAAATTTGGTTACAAGAGATAAAGAAGGTCACTACATACTAATTAAGGATCTCTCCTTCAGGAGGATATTACAATTCTAAATATCTATTCGTCAAACAACGGAGCACCCAAATTTATCCAAGAAACACTACTTTCTCTCAAATCTTATATAGATCCAAAGACATTAATTGTTGGGGACTTTAACACACTGCTATCCCCACTAGATAGATCAACTTGGCAAAAACTCAACAGAGAAACCGCAGACCTAAGCAACTGCATAGATCAACTAGATATAACAGACATCTACTGAATATTTCACTCAGCAGCATCACAATACACATTCTTCTCAGCAGCACATGGAACATTTTCCAAAATAGACCACATTTTAGGTCACAAAGCAAACTTGTCCAAATTCAGAAACATGGAAGTTATACTTTTCATTCTCTCAGACCACAAGGGAATAAAATTAGAACTCAACATCAAAAGTCACCAGAGAAAGTCCTGTAACACATGGAGCCTGAACAACACACTGTTGAACCACCAGTGGGTCATGGAAGAGATTAGAAAGGAAATTCAAATGTTCATGATATTCAAAAAAAATGAGCACACAAACTACCAGCTCCTCTGGGACACAGCAAAGACAGTACTCAGAGGCAAGTTTATAGCTCTGAATTCCTACATCAATAAATTAGAGAAATCTGAAACCAACAATTTAATGAGACATCTTAGCCTCCTTGAAAAAGAGCAGCAAGATAAATTCCAATCCAGTAGACAGAAAGAAATAATTGCAATTAAATCAGAATTAAATGAATTAGAATCCAAAAAAAAACCATAGAAAGAATAAACAAAACAAAGAGTTGGTTCTTTGAAAAAATTAACAAAATTGACAGACCCTTAGCAAATCTTATCAGAAAAAGAAGAGAACACACCCAAATAAATAAACTCAGAGATGAGAATGGAAACATCACCACGGAAACAACCAAGATTTAGAACATTATATGGGAATACTTCTCAAACCTTTATGCTAATAAGTTTGAGAACTTGGCAGAAATGGACCTTTTCCTAGCAAATATTGACATGCCAAAACTAAACCAAGATGAGTTAAACCATCCTAACAGACCCATATCAAGTACTGAAATAGAAACAGCAATATGAGACCTCCCATTTAAGAAAAGCCCAGGACCAGATGGTTTTACAGTGGAATTCTACAAGGCCTTCAAAGCAGAGCTCACACCAATACTTCAACTTTTCAATTAAATTAAAAGAGAAAGTTCACTACCAAATTCATTCTATGAAGCTATATTAACCCTCATCCCAAAACCAGGCAAGGACTTATCAAAGAAAGAGAACTATAGACCCATATCTTTGATGAACAATGATGCAAAACTTCTCAACAAAATTCTGGCCAATCGACTTCAACAATTCATGCAAAAAATCATACACTTGATCAAACAGGATTCATTTCAGGGATGCTAATCTGGTTCAATATATGCAAATCAATTAACATAATTCATCACATCAATAAGAGCAAGGACAACCACATAGTTATCTCAACAGATGCAGAACAAGCATTTGATAAGATCCAACACCCTTTATGATGAAGGTTCTGGAAAAATTAGGAATCCAATGAACATTCCTCAGTACAATAAAGGATATATATGGTGAAAAACTATACTCAGGAATGAGACAAGGATGTCCACTCTCCCCTCTGCTCTTCAATGTAGTATTAGAATGCCTAGCTACAGCAATAAGACAAGATGCAAACATAGAGGGGATCCAAATAGGGAAAGAAGAATTAAAACTGTCCCTCTTTGCAGATGACATGATCTTGTATTTAAAGAATTCCATGGACTCCGCTCCCAAATTACTCAAGGTGATTCAAAACTTTGGGAAAGTAGCAGGATATAAAATTAACCCTCAAAAATCAGTGGCTTTTCTATATGCCAACAATGAGTAAAGTGCGGCTGAAATCAGGAAAGCAACTCCATTCCTAATAGCCCCACAAAAAATAAAATACCTAGGAGTTAACCAAAGAAGTTAAAGACCTCTATGATGAAAACTTTCACAATCTAAAAAAGGAAATCAAAGCAGAACTTATTTTCCTACTTCTTTTACATTTTTATTGTTATAATGGTAATGTACAGAAGGGTTACAGTTACTTATTTCAGGTAAAGAGTACACTATGTTTCATTTTAGACAACATCACCCCTTCTCTTTCTTTACTTTCCTATTTTTTAGTTATTTTCATCATTCTCTGAATAGCTTTCTCTATTTTGTTTATAGACAAGTACATTAACTTTTCTCTAATTTTTAAAAAAGAATGATTTTTTTATAATTATATTATTTTTTGATATTCTTCTGTTGCTTTCCCAAGTAATATTCTAGTTGGGTATAAACGTCTTTAGTGATATGAATTAACTTTTTAAAAACCAACAATGAATGTGGGCTATCATCTCAAAGGCTCAATGATTAAAAAATAAAAATATCTAATATTCTTTGAACTTGAATCATTAACAAAAGATTTTATTTTTCTGTATGGTCTTATTATTTGAAAGTTTTTTTTTTTTACTGTATATTTGTGTTTGAAAATGAGTTCTTTTGTGTCTTCTTCCTTTTGTTGTATATCCTAGTTACAATACTAGTTGTTACCTTTACTTAGAGATATAAAAGAAGAGTTACTAGAGGTAGAATTTAAACACAATAAAAAGAAATGGTCATATATTCTGTGTTCTCATAGATGGTACACAAGAAGTGGTGTACCAGACTAATGGCTTTGAACACCAACCAGGATCGTGACACACAGGAAGAATCTGATGAATTCTCTTCTGGTCTTCTTCATGCTGACTGGTCTGTCTGTACTCAAGACCTGAAAATTATGTGTGAAACTTATGTTTTACTGTGAGCAACAGGGAATAAGGGCTTACAAGTATGGACTTAAGTAAAGCCAACTGTCATTTCTAGTAATAACCAAGATGTATTATTTCACTTATATGGCAGTAAACTTACTATCCTTTAAGTTGGGGAAATAAATAGTATCCTGTTAATACCCATCCCAGAGGGGCTGGGGTTTAGTCCAGCTGAAGGGTGCCCACCCAGCGCACCAAGGCCCTGGGTTTGGTTCTTAGCCCTGGAAAAAAAACCCATCCCAGAATATTTAATCAATAAATATTTGCAATTTTAATGATTACTATTTCATTATTATTTTTGTTATCATCAGCATTGTAGTGATGATTACTTTAAAATTTAAGTTTACTTTAGTAGTAAAGATTTGATCCATAGATCAATTATCAGCCCATTTTTGTTATGAATTACTACAAATTGATATAATAGTGCTTATTTAAAGGATGGTTTCTTTTTTAACAAAAGTCTGTTTTACTCACTTTATTGAGATTTGTTTCTTCAAAATTTTAATTTTTTTCTTAAATCACTAAATCTACCACTGAAATGAATCTTACTTTCTTTTCCCATGGGGAAAAAAGTGATACGTATTCTCTTTAATTTTCTTTCAACTATGGCTTTAGAAGTAACATTTTGCTTATGGAACCATTTATGTTCTTTCCAAAAGTGTCTTGAAGTATATTGAAAACACCTCTCAGCCTTAATTATATAATTTCTAGTGATGTATAAAACAATTTTTTAGCCATCTCTGAACTTTCTGGATGAGCATTGGGAAGACGCCCAACTGATTTTTCTATTGTCAATATTTCCCTCTGGTCTATAAATTTACTATCATATCATCTGCTACCATTTTATTATCACACCCATCTAAGATGTAGTCTGTTGCTGTAATACTCCATCTAGTCTACACACTCCCAATGTAGCTTGATGTACAGCATTTTCACATTTATTTTTCTATTATTTTCTTTAGATTGCGACTAGATAAATAGGTATAAATATAGATGTGCTTATACATCTATGTGTATCTAGATAAATAGTAGACTATGACTTCTTATATCATCAGAACAATCAATACCAATTTGGTGATAGCAATGTTGTAAATGCCTTAGACATTATTTCTAGGTTTCAGTCTAGCATATAGTTCTAATTGTATTGGTGAGCAATTGAGACACAGAGAAATTGAGTTGCTTTTGCAACTAGTAAGCTACAAATCTAAGATACATTCAGGTTTTTATTTCAAATGCAGATTTTATGTGCATATTATAAACTCATTATATATTGAACTCTATGATACTAACAATCCTACATAAATTGGATTTAAGTGATTTGCTTTTATTCCAAATTAAACCACATGAAACAATATGTCACATTAGTGCTCCCCGGAATTAGAACCCAGGATTTTCAATATCAGATATTTTGCCTTAAGGTGTTCTACTTCAGGAAATTATTACCAAAATTTTATGTAAATTTAATGTGATTAACTTCAACAAGAATCAATAATATTAATAAAAGTTTTTAAGTGCATACCATCCCACAAGAAATACCTCCTAGTCTCACTGCTTAAGTGTAGCATTATCTCTTTTCAGAGTAAAGTAAACTTTTGATTGAGAGCTGATTCATGGCTTATAAATTTTCTAGGCCATTGACTTCTCTTCCTACTTTCTGCTGAATGACTGTTACACAATTTGTCCTTCATTGGCAAATTTAAATTCAGAAGAACTCAAACATCTAATTCAAGAATTTCAATTTTCATTACTAGAAATTTTTCTAGAGAATGCATTTCAATTATTTGTTAAAATAATGCTTATGGATTACCAGGGATTTTTTAATGTGCTATGTCTGCTTTTGATATAGTTATCTGGCAATTGACTCTACATTTGGTATTTGAACTTAAGTTGTATTTTTATTGTCCTTCCAATAGAAATATTGTTTACTTTTATGAATAGATATCTTCATGATTCAGCAACATGTAAGTGTTAAATGCTCTATAAATAATTGATATGTTTTAATGGCAAAAGCTGTGTTCAACTGCATTTCCTTATTTACATGGTTTTACTTTAAAAGGCTGTTTTAAAAGGATACCTTATAAAAAACAAATATTACTTAATGGTGCATCTCAGTATGTACGTAATTTTCACTAAAATTGTGCCATGATTTATACTGCATATGTAATAGCCTGAATTGAACACAGAAAAGAAGGGGAAAGGTGATTAAGGCAATTAAAGGGCGATACTTATTATGATACATAAAATAAATCCACCAGTTACAAAATAATAAAAATAATAATACAACTGAAATTTTATTTAAATCCAGTGCTCTTAAATATTGTTAAAATCTACTTAATAAAAAATGAATAATAGATATGTCTAGTGTACAAGCTTATAATTTAACCCATATGAATTGATCATTGTAATCTTTTCTGATTTACTTTGGCTTGATGTCTCCTTTGTTTGATATGAGTGTAAGTATTCCTCATTCTTCCTTGATCAGAAACTTCCAAAGACTCCATTTGCTTGGAAAATCATTTTTAGATTCTTTCACTCTAAACCCTTATTTGTCTTTGTCTATAATGTTCATTTCTTATAGGCAACAAATAGGTATCTTATTTTGTGTGTGTGTGCTGGTCCTGGGGGCTTGAATTGAGGCTTTGTGTGCTGACCCTACCTTTTTTGCTGAAGGCTAGGGTTCTGCTACTTGAGCCATAGCTCCATTTCTGACTTTTTGGTGTTTAATTGGAAATATAAATGAATGTTCCTGTCCAGTCTGTCTTTGAACCACACTACTTAGACCTCACCCTCCTGAGTAGCTAGGATTACAGGTGTGAGCCAACAACATTCAGCTTTGTTTAATCAGTATTTTTTAATGTTTTTATAATTTTTTTATTCCAAACCATCAAATGGTGTCATTTATCTGGACAATTGGGGATGTTCAGTTATTTTAATGATTTATTTTTCTTTCTTTGTTTTTGGTGCTTAATTCATCCTTACTCCTCATTTACTTATATACTCCTCTAATAAGGCTTATTCTCTCCCATATTTTCATGGTCGGATTGTCTTCTTCTGTTTGTCAAATTCCTGCAAGTATCCTCTTTTTTCTAACCTTGTTGGTTTGGAATCCAAAACTGCTCTTACATGTAGATGACCAACTCTTTCTCTCAAAATGTTAGAAGCTTTCCATAGTTGAAAATGACCTATACAACTTTTGAGGAATGGATGGGGTCAGGAGAGGAAAATTGGGAGAAAACTAGAGAAGATACGACACTGTTCAAAAAGAAATGTACTCATTATCTGACTTACATAACTATAACCCCTGTATATCATTTATAATAACAATAAAAGAATATCCTTAGATAGTCATTGATAAAGTGAGCAATCCTGTAGAATACCAGTGTAAATTTACACTAAAAACTTGCAAAAATGTTGAAAGCTTAATACTATTACTTTATTGAATATGTTTTCTATGTCTGTAGCTTTCAACCTTCTTTTATATCAATCATTTTTAGCTTCTTTCAATGGTGTCCCAGTTGTCTTAACGCTCAACTCATATTTCTTTATTTTTTCCTCTTTCTCTGTCTTCACACATCTACTTTGTTTTCAAGCCCTGCTATTCCATCTTTGGCTTGATTCAGTCTAGTGAAAATTTCAATTGAACTTTTCATTTCTGGAATTTCCATTTGATTTTTTTTCTGCTGAATTGCTATATCATTGAATTCTTCTCATGCATCCTCCACTGTTTTCTTTATTTTGTTCAGCCTTGAACTTTCATTGAAAGTCATCCAGATTTTTTTTTAATTTAATTTAATTTTATTTGTGAACATACTGTACAGAGGGGTTACAATTGCATGGGCAGGATAATGCGTACATTTCTTACCAAGCATTGCAGCCTCCTCCTTTGTTTACCCTTCACATCACTTCCCAGCCTCCTCCCTCCCCCCCCAATCCCAATCCTTCTCCTTCCCCCCTCCCCCCTTTTATCTCTTTTTATTTCATTGTTCATTTACTTTTTTGAGTTATTTTTCTGAGCTTTTGTCAGCTTCACTATCATTAATATTATTATGGACTTGTTGAGTTTTGAGGAATCATATTGCCTTTTTTTCTTCATATTTCATGTCTTTCTTTACTAGAATGTTAAATAGCTCTTTGTACTTTTTAATTACCTGTGCTCTTTCATTTAAAATATTATTAATGCTCCTATCAGTTACTACAGTGGCTGATTTGAATTTCTAATTCTCAGCACTATACTAGAGTATGGCTCCATAGCCTAGCATTTGAGCACTCTTCAGAGAAGTGGATCTTGTCCCTCGCACTGCTCAGAGTCAGGAAAACAAACTAGAATCTTGTGTAGGGGATAGGTTGTCCATATTAAGTTTGATTTTTTTTTTTACCACAGGGGATTTCTTTTATTCTTTTGTGTATTAAAAGCTGATGCTTAACTTCAAGGAGTGTTACAGCCTGTTAGATGAACAGGTTCCCACTTGCTCCAAAAATTACCCCTAGTTTATATCTCCATGGGAAGCAAACATCCAACTCCCAGCACATTCTAAATGTATCTGAAAGTGATAGTTCTCCACTGACTGGGGAGAAAATGAAATACCTAAATACACTTCCTGCTGGTCCCAATGCTTACATACATGATCCAGTAGTTCTATCTCTTTGTAGAGAGAAGGGTGTTCAAATCATTATTCAGAGGATCTGGGCATGGGAACTCTCTGCCCTGCTTGAAAGTTATTGCATGCCAGAATGCAATTCCCAGTACTTTCAAATTCTGCCCAACAGTTTGTCTCCCTTTGGAATGATTCTTTGTTTTTGTTTTGTTTTGTTTCCCTCATCATAGAGAGCTAGGGGGGGAATTTGGAGCTGCTCTTTCTCCTTCCCATCTCTCTCTCTTCCCTCCCTCCCTCCTCTCCCCCCTCTCTCTGGTTCTCTCCCTCTCTCTCTTGTTCTCTACTTCTGTATGTCTGTCTGTCTCTCTCTCTGTCTCTCTCTCTCTCAATGTCTCTCTCAATTTCTCTCTCTCTACATATTTCTCTACTTCTACTGGCCACCACTTTGATGATAATAAATAATTTTCTTTCCTCATCATGTAGTACCCCCTCAACTATTTGTCTCTTTCAGTCATGAAGTCAAACTGGTAGATATTTCTAACACACTTTCTTGTCTTTTTTCTTACAATTATTTTTATGTAAAAAGAATTTTAAAATATTTTTATATAAAAATTTTAAAGCCATCCTGTCACTTTAGTATTCATGAGCTAACCTTGTAGCAATAAAGATAACAGTGAAAGAATGGACTAGGAAATATAAACAGGAAAAGCATTATATTAGAAAAAATAGAAAATATCCTGAAGTATCTCTTAAATAGCTCCTCTTACAGTCTTCTCCTGTTTTTCAACCTCTTTTAATCTTCTAGCTTATCTCTTTAGTCTTCTCCCATTTCTCTGCTTTTTCCCCCTGTTTTGCAATTCCTTCTTTTCCTTCCCTAAAAATACTTTGTATTCTATATTGGTAGGTTTCTAAAACAAACCAACAAAAAAAGATCACTATGTTTGAATAAATAGACATATTTGCTTTATAGTCTGCCATACAGGTCAATACATGTCTATTATTCCAACATATTAGAATTCATGAAGATGACAACTGGAAAATTCTAAATTTTCTTATGCAATATATATAGGTCTTTGGTAAGTTTTGTCTTACTTCATTGTTTCCACTAAAACCTGGCTACTTTTATATAAACTTTCACACCTTTATCCTGCTTCACCACTCACGCATGTGTTTTAATTGTCCCTAATGTAAATGTTGGCACAGTAACTCTCTTAGAAATTTTAAATATAAATTTATAGAAGTTTGTTCTACCAAAGCCTTTTCCCATCCAGAATAGCCCAATTAAAACAATATATTTAATTAGATTCTGACGTTTATTTTATGTTGTTCACAGGAGGTGAAATCTTTGGTATAATTCCAAAATAAATATATTAAATACCTCCTAGAAAAATTTTATTCCTTTTTCTGGCACATTTCAATGCATACCATTTGGAATTGTTGTACATACTTCATTAGGGATGCTAATTGTTCTCAGCAAAACATTTATGGAAAAAACCTTTAGCCTAAAATTTTCCATTACAATTACTTATTAAGGTGTAACTTGTATAGTTCCTAGCTTTTTAACTGGAACAAACTAAATTAGAAATCTAATTTACTTTACCACAAGTCTTCATAGGTTCACTGACTTTTGTGTATGTGTCATAGAAAGCAAACTCACAAACTTGTGCAAATGAGGAAAATGCTCAACTACTGAATTATATCCATAGATCTAGGTTCCCTTAATGCTCAATTTCTACACAGTATTTTAATATTCCAGAACAAAGATGATGTTCTAGAATATTACATGAAAGTGACATCCTTTTTCTGTTCCTGTAATTGCTGAACTCATCACATATCTGTCAGAACTATTTAAAAATGTCAGTATATAATTGATTTTACTGTCAAAAGATGTTTTCAGAGCAATTGAAAAAAATATCTCAGGGTCAAAATATGATACACACTTTCAAAAATCAGAAGGATTTGACTCTAATCATAAAGCTGTTGAGATGTAAGTTGTCAGATTCATGATGTGATTTTAGAAAGTATTTACTTCTCAGTTTTCACATAAATAAAAGCAGGAGACATGAGGAATGACATGATATTTGTTAGCAGTAGCAAGCACTGCTCATCTTAAGAATTCATTGGTATTAGAACTTGGTTTGTGTACAGTTCTTTTACTTTGTAGTTCCATGATTCTGGGAAAATAATTTTGTGATCCACTCTCAAGTTTTGTTATTCAAAATAAGCTTTAATATCCAATATCTCTTATAGGAATGGATTCTTAAATATTGTAAAAGTCTGATATATAATTTATTTATCATTATTATATAACTGTAATAAATTATAAAATCTGAAAGTATTATTAACTACTCTTCTTTGTCTTAGATTCATTAGAAAAGTTGACAAATATTGCAATACACACATGACCCTAAATTCCAAACTTTATACTGGAATACTTTGAAAATCTTTTTTGTAAGATATAGGCCGAAGACTTAATGAATGATTATTTTTTAATAAAATATAGAATCACAACATGTTTAATATCTTTGCTGATATAGTTTATTAGCTAGAATTAAATTATAGCTAAAACACGTATTTCATGTTATCAACTTTCAAAGCGAAAATTATGAAAAGTCTTCTCTTACAGATAAATTCACACAAATATAATATTTGAATGAATATTTTAAAACATTTTCATTTTAATAATGACTTTCACTTATCATACTCATTCAAATCAGTTTTACCTTATGTTAGTACTAAGTGTCCCTAAATTTAAGATTGGCTCTTGTGATCTTTTTTTAGATCAAATAGACACTTTGACATCACAAAACAAAATGATCTCTCAAGAACTTATGAGTCCCAAATTGTAAAATTCCTTATTTTTAGAAAATATAAAACCTAAATTTGGGCAATCTAAGGGCTATTTCTTTATATATATATATATATTAGAAAGGATGTCATGAGAAAAAGTAGATTTTTGAACATGTACAAGAAATACCATCTTGACCTTTAAGACACATACACATAAACTTCTTATTCCAAATCACATTGAATAGCATTAGAATTATGGTGCCATCAAATAAACTACTCTCACAATAATAAGGTCATTTCGTTAAAAAATTGACTCAGAGAATGCAACACAAATGTGTATATATTATTTCTTCATTTTCACAGAATTTTTTCCTTCTGTGTATATGGTAAACAAAGCAGTATTCTGAAATACATCTAATCAAAATATTTTGTTTTAAAACATTATATTGTTGATAATAGTATCCAAAAAGCACTGCAAAGTCTAATTAGTGTCTTCTATTAGCTGTTTATTGGTTGGACATTTTTTTGTATTGTCTCTTCCACCAGATTCAAAAAGCACTTTAAGAAAGGCTTCATGTTACATATGTTACCATTGAGCCATTAAAACATAGACTCATAACTATCCCAACTCTTGCTCAAGTCTTTTTTATACAGATTCTGTAATTTTTAAAATATGTGATATTTTAGGAATTTATAAAAATTGATTTTTATAAATATTAATAATGTACATGGAAATGTGTAGAAATGTAGGGAATTCATTGCCAGACCTATTTTTATATCCATAAGAAATTTTATAATTTCATTCAATATGTATTCACTTTATAAGTCCTACAAGAATATCAAATGTACATTTAAGACATTTATATCCTTAGTGGTATGAATATTTAAAACATTGTTATCTGCAAACTATTTAAAATATATTGATGATAAATTATTTTACTAAATCCAATCCTTATGTACAAACTTAAATACATTAGCAAACAACTTATTTATTACATTTTTTTCTAAATAGGTTATGATTTCAAGCACTTTTTCTCCAAATTTTCTCCATATGGATTTTTGCTATTCATGGTGATTTTTATGTAGTTTCTTTAAACTCCAAAAATTTCCTCCTCAATATAATTCATTTTCTCTGGGCTAGACTGTATGGAATACACTTCATAGATCATTCATCCTAATTAGCCTTTAACAGCAGGTGCTAGTCATAATAAAACCAACCTAAAATTAAATTTGTTCTCTTTATTATTTTGCACTTCTTTAGACCAACTTATAAAACAATGAGTAAATTGAAAGGGTTTATTTCTTGATTGCTGTTTCTAAACCATATATATAATTTTGAAAAAATATAAATTGTATGCTTTTCACTTGAAAATTACTATTTATTTTCAAATTATCAGTGCAGAATTCTTAAGTCTACAAAAATGCACTACCTGTGTTAATAAGAATCCAGTGACATATGCAGCTACAGGAAATGTTATCTATATGCTGTTGCATTTCTTTGACATAGATCTACAAAACCTGCAAGAGTAGTATAGCTCTTCTTAGAAATTGAAGTGGCTATTTTCACTATCAGATACATATGCTGGCAAAATAAAATCTTTGCTTTATAATCTTTCATATTTTGGATATGAAATATGTTTCTTCTTACCATTTCCTTCTGGAAAGGAACTATTTTAACAGTGAGTAGTTGAGAAAATATGCTAGCAGTTGATGCTGAACCACCAATTACTTTTATCCAAAGTTATTCTGTGTCCCAGGGTTCAGAAAGTATTTGAAAATCTAATCTATCTGTTAGACTAGAAAAACTTCAATTATTGTTAGCAGCTATGAGAAGGGAAATTGGTGTTAAAAGTAAGGAAGATTATTGAGGTAATTGCTAGGAAATGAGCAGAAAGAGTGGTCCATCCCCTAAAAAATTCCTTAACACTTTTGCACAGATGGTGTTAAATATAATGATAATTTAATTAAGAAAAGAGCAGAACTTATGAAAAGCTGAATTGCTCAAATATATATTTTCTCAGCAAGTATATATAATTGTATGTGTATATATTCTTATATTCTTAGCAAGCATATATATTCTGATATTTCTCATGAATAGAAGAACTTTTTTCATATAGGAGAATGACTACTATGAACTTCTACATTATCTATGAATTAGGCTATCTTCTTAGAACAGAAAGGGATAATGTGGGCTTTTCAGGGAACCAATATTGAAGAAACAGAAAAGCTTTTAATCCCTGTAAAATCTGGCACTGAATTTTGCTTTAGCAGCTATAAATCAAAGGAGTTTCAAGTTCTCTCCTGTTGCCATATTTTGCCAATGTCAAAAGAGTCCATTATGTAACACTGCCAATCTTCCTCAAAGCCTTCTATTCAGTTTAAGAGACAAACATGGATGCTAATCAAATGTCTTTGATCCAAATGGCATTACAGCTGACACATGAAAAGATTTTTCAGAAAAAGAAAATAATAAACAGATTTATCAACTTTCACACTCTTATCAAGAAAGACATTGCTCAACAAAATATCATGTTCTATTGCCTTATCAACCAGACTTTGAAACAGTCACTAATCATTTTTGGGCAGCCTGTTTAACTATAAATTATCTTGTATAGAATTAAAATATGAAAATAAATTTATTAATGAAGAAATAATGAATAAAGTAAAAGCTATTGCCATCACAGATACCCTAGAAGTCATGAAAAGTCACTAGAAAGTTGAACAGCAATGTAGTTAAAACTAGGTACAAGTCAGAACTCCTGGATTTCAATCTCAATTACACAAACCAACATTATAACGTTAAGTTATAATTAATGTACTGAGCATCTTCTTGCTTCTATTTCTTTACCTCTTTTGTATATAATTTGGGAAGCTAATGTTCACAAATTATATATTTACTGCAAATTTGGAAATATGACAGAGAGGAAACACCAGGTTGCTGTGACATTAGAAAACCCATCTAGTACTGTTCCATTCTCATATAATCAAGAAGATTTTGTTCTGCTTCTTAGTCTACTGTGATAAAATCAGAACCCGTATAGCAATTTAAATAATCAATATCCACATAACAATTTTAAAAATCAGTGGAATATCATAATAATGAAATGGATATTGCATACTATATGCATTGTTCCCTAGATTATTTATATATAATGTGTTATCTGATTAAATTAAACAGATTTAAAAAGTGATCTCTGAGCTATTTGATAGGATAAATTATAATACATGGTGTTGAAGTGATGGCTTAGGACCTACAGGATAATTTGTGTGTGTGTGTGTATGTGTGTGTGTGTGTGTGTGTGTGTGTGTGTTCTATATTGTGGCAGAAATTGTTTTAACTAAATTTCTTGCATTTCAAAGTAAATGATAGTCTATGATTCTCATTTATTTTTTGTCAATTGTGGGGTTGAACTCAGAGCCTGGGTGCTCTTTGGCTCAAGGCTAACACTCTACTACTGTGAGCTACGGCTCCACTTCCAGTTTTTGAGTAGTTAATTGGAGATAGGAGTTGTGTGGGGACTTTTCTGCATGAGCTGGCTTCAAACTGCAATCTTAAAATCTCAGTCTCCTGAATAGCTAGGATTACAAATGGGAGCCACAGGCACCCTGCCTGTGGTTTTCTTTAATGAAATAGTTATCATATGCGAAAAACAGAAGGAACCTCCAAATTAGTGTATTGAATACTTTATACTTTTAAGGTAGAAAAAATGTAAATAATTATGTCAAATACTATAATACTTACTTATGAATTATTGTGCTTGATACTGTATAGTATAATGTGAGACAGATTATTCAGAATTCTCATTTACATAAAGTTTAAAGTATCTGTTAAGTATAAAGATATTTTGGGATCTTAGTTCTTACTTCATATGATATTACCATGATCTTTGTAGAAGCAAGACCTTTACAAGAAGTACATATTTTTTATTATTTTTAAATCAAATTGTTCTTAGAAAATATTACACCAAGTTATAGCAAAGTTAAGATGACTTTACTTTAAAAAGTTGGTTGATTTTTACTCTTCTGGAACTACACTGATTGATATTTATCTTGTATGGCGCATTTTTCTCCAGTGACAATGATGCTTTGTCATAATGCCCAATTCAAAGAACTCCATTTTATGAACAAATTGTCTTCTATTATTCTGAGCCTCCCAGATAAATAGAAATAATAAAGGGGATTCTGAATAAAATAGTCTTATTCAGGTAGATAAAATACAGAAAAGAGAGTAGAATTTGATCACAATTTGGAGACAAATGATTAAAGAAATAGAAATTCTTATTTTGATAAGTCCATTCCATTATTTCATCTTCCCTTATAGCCACATAGTCTTTTGATGTAGAGATGAATCTTTCAGTTGAACAAAGTTGGATTATTATGCATTAGATGATCAGTCATATCCTTCTCAATAAAAAAAATTTACAACAATCTGTTAGTATGTTATAAAGTATCACATTTTTTACAAGAAGAATACCTCCTCAGAGGAGGAGGCTACAATGCTTGATAAGAAATGTACTCATTATCTTGCCCATCTAATTGTAACCCTTCTGTACAGTATTTTCACAATAAAAAATAAATAAAAATTTTAAAAAAGAACCATAATAAATTTTTAAAGTCCATGTTTATATTATTATGTAAATATTAATCTATGATAAATCCTCACAATGAAGGGGTGATTTTTATCCTAACCCTAATTGAATACCCTCATTTTACATGAACTAATTTAAAGTAAAACCCTTATTTTAATCAGCAAGTTAGAATTGTACTACAAATTGATCCATGTGAAAATTACACTTTGAGGCTTTCTTTAATTGTGTGTCAAAATCCAGTTGGCCACACAGGATATTTATTGTCAATTTCCAGTAGAGGATCAAGTTTTACTACCAATATTAAATTCAAGTTAGGTGTAGAAATAAAATAGTCCATAAAATAAGCCATATATTAATTTCCCTTGAATTGATGCAATTTACTTCTATGAAATTCACTTCTAAGACAGATGCTATTATAAAATAGCACATTTAACACAAACAATTCATTTTACTCTGAAAATTACAATGAAACTTGTGAATAGTTATCCCATTATCTCTCAGCAAGCACATTTGATTAGAGTACTAGGAATTCAGTAATATATTTCTAAATAAATCCTTAAAATAATTCTTGAATTATGAATGCAATTTAAACATACAAAATATGCTTCTGTACTTATGTGCAAATTTGCAAATAATTATATATACAAAGGAGGGGAAATGTCAAGATGCATCATGTACATGTATGTAAATGGACTATGAAACTCGCTGAGATTGATTTGGGAATAATGATTGCGAATTAGATGAAATGATGGAAGAGGCTAGCCTGATTATGACATATTATATGTATGAATGGATATGTCAGAATGAACCACTCTTGTATGATGAATTGATGCTAATAAAAATATGGACAAAAGAATTAAATTCCTAAACATTCAATTCTTTTCTACAAATTCATTAATTCTAAGTAATTATGGGGAAAGTACCTTCTATTTTGTATGTCACCAAATATCTTATTTTTAAAGAGATGTATGCTATATATCACTTATCTATCTAAAAATGATTAAAGTAAAATTAAGTCATGGAAAATCTGTACTGTAGTTTATTTCCTGAGGTATATATCAGTTCAGCTTATAAATTAATTTTTATGGTATTTTTATATTGAATTCGTATTACTGGATGATTTTACACAGTGGATAAAATAGGACATTAAACTATATATTTAGTTTTCTAGAAGCTGTGACAGCAGCAAAACATGGCTGTCAGACAGGTACTGATTCAATTATCTTCCAGTTTATTTTTATTGTGTTAATTTATCATGTCTGAATCATTTGTGATTCAAATAGGTTCTAGAAACTTCCAAAATATGTTAATTGATATAATTCTCTTTGAGAACAAATGTGATATAATTCTGTTCATAAAATTCAATATAACATTATGTAATTTTTGTAAATAATTTTATTTCATTGCACATATGACCTATTAATGTTGCACTTAAATTCATATTTCAAGTGAGTTAACATTGTTTTCAGTATTAATAATTACTTGGTTTATGATTTCCTAAAGCACACTATAACTGACATTGAAACCAAAATCCTATTGGAAACAGAAGCTAATTCTAAGTGTCCTGAATTGATTTGAGCATTTTAAAAGTAGGCAACCCTAGAGACTTTTCTGTTATTTACCTCTTCCTAGGAATGTACTCATTTAGGTTATAAATACATATATTTCTATCAATCTAGACTTTTCAATTAAATCACATAGCATTACAAGTAGTAAAATGCAGCATAATTTGAAATATATAATGATAAATACATGAAAGCAGACTTAATGGCTTCAGGCCAACAGCAACTAACTATTAGCTTTACTTTCACATAACATAAGTGAGAAGTCACAAAGAAGGGATTAAAAACATCAATAACATGAAATTTAATACTGTCAGACAAGCCAAAATCTTGTCAGAACAGAAAAGAAATTATAGGTTTGATGCAATTTGATTGAAGGAGAAAAAAGGATAGCTATTCAGACTTAAAGTCCATTAGTCAATGATATACTCAACCTCACAGAACTGGACTGTATTATCATAGAGAAAATAATGTTGGAAGCCATCATCTCAAGTTGTTCTCTGACATAGAGAACACATACCCTAAAAGATACATTCATTAATTCCTCTTTTCTACTGAGACGGTTCAGTATTATTACTTGAAGATACAACCACAACAGATGCATGTGTATCTTACTCCATTAATGTATGCACATTTCACTTTTCTCTATGGCCATATCAATTATGATTAATAACTTAGTGAAAGTAAAAATAGTAATGCATTGAGTCATGAGATCTTACTCTCTGAGGATTTTTTTTCCATGAAAGTTCACAGTAATTCATAGAAAGTATAAAATTTATCATTTTCAGAGTGATTTTATAACTCTAAACAAGATGATACATGTAAAAGAAGCATTCACAAAATAAAAGTAAATATAATAAATAAATGTGGCTTTGAAAATAATCAGAAGAGTGTATACACACCTCTTTGTCTACTGTGAGTAAAATTGTGTAAAAACCCTACTGCCAGACAAAAAGTACAGAAAAATAAAAAACAGAACAAAAATGACTAGAAATATGTACAAGGGATAGGGTACCCAGGTAATAATCACAAAATCCTAAATTCAAAACCTAGTACTGGAAAAATAATCCAATCCATAATTGTAGATCATCCTCATGACAAATGGCTTATAAAATGGACTAAAATTATTTCTCCCTCAATTTCAGCCTCTTTGTGGAATATTCTTCTCTTGAATGGAGACAGAGACTGAGACTTACATCCAAAGTGTGACAAAAATGATAAAAATGTCACTACCTTGATAAGTTGACATAAGATAGTATTGTCTCCATTGTTTGCAAATTCTGTCCTTTGATAACAAAAAGTTGTTGTTTTTTGGTGTCCGGTTGTGGGGTCTGAACTCTGGGCCTGCGCATTGTCCCTCAGCTCTTCAGCTCAAGGCTAGCGCTCTACAACTTGAGCCACAGCTGCACTTCTGGCTTTTTTCTTTTTGCTTATGTGGTACTGAGGAATCGAACCCAGGGCCTCATGAATGCAAGGCAAGCACTCTACCGCTGAGTCACCTTCCTAGACCCCTTTGATAGCTTTGATGGTGGAAATTGCCACATGGAGTTTGGTCAGGTGATGAGAAACTGAGGAGGAGGCCCGTGTAAACAAGGAAATGAAACCTTTCATCGTCAGCTTATGAGAAATTATGTCCTGGACTGAACTATATGTAAATTAGTGGATGATTTTACAGCCAAGTAGTCAAATGTGATCTCATAAATGGTTAACCATTTGATTGCAAATTTTTGACAAGCTGTAAGCATTTGACTTAGGTAAATTATATTTGGACTTGATTGACAGAAACTGTGAGCCAGTGTATGCTGCTTTATGATATTAAACCTTGAGGTTATGTGGCATGGTATAATTAACAAGAAAAAACACCACTATTTAAACCTGTGAATGAAAAGATAGTTTGGAACACTGTAAGTATGTGCAACCGAGCAAATTATTTCAGACCAAGTAACCCACAAAAAAAATAGATTTTCCTACAAAACTTAGAGTAACTGAAAAGAACTGCCACCAAGTGACAAAAATAAACATGGAAAACACAACGAAATATGGCACATACCTAAGAACTCATCATTATTAATCTGTGTTGTACAAGTGATGGAAGGGAACTACTGAATTTTTAGAGTTAATCTCCTACAGAATGGGTTTATTCTCAGAAAGTCATATTCTTTAAGCCTTTAAGTGGAGACTATAGGTCTCCAATCTTGTAGAGGATAGAATCAAGCTGAGAAAGTTGCTTAATCCCTAAGGGGAGTAAATTGTCCATTAACCACTTAAATGTGATATGGTTGGCAAAGACAATAAGAGGGGGAAATAAAAGCAAATAAAACTCAGAAATCACAGGTAAGGGATTGGTAATTATCACAATGGAGTAGAATTGAGACCTAACTATGAAACCTTCTTTTCCTTAGTGCAGTCTTCTAACCTCAGCCAGGAAGGATTTGAGTACTACAGGACTAAAAGCTTCTGATATTTCCAATGCTCAGTGGTCAAAATAAAACTGCTTATTGTTATACCATTTGGCTATTGTACATTGGAGAAACTAGAGAACTTTTCTTGGGTTTACATGACTCAAAAGGCTCTATGTTGGACCTGGCATCAAGGCTACCGCATACCCCATTGAAATACTGCATTTTGAGATTGAAGCTGTGGATATATGAGCAATTTTGACTTTGTTTCTCTTGAGAAAATACAGCTGTGCATATAGAAGTTAGAAGTGCTGATAAACACTTAAACCAAAAAGGTTTTCTGCCCTTTTACAGAAGACTGATCATTTCAGACTTCCTTGTCCATAAAATTGTGCCTGGTTCTGATTTATTTTAGTCAAAGAAATGTAAAAATAAGTGGTATGAGTCATGTCCCATCTAGAGCTATGAACATCAGTTTCCAGTTTTCATACCTCTATTTCTATAAAATCATAGAAGACTAGGGAGATTGCAAATTATATCCAGAATCTCTTTGCTAATTAGGGAACAAAGATTTCAAGCATCCACTGCTGGAATAGCATGAGCTGCTATGTCAAGTAAATAAAGTTAATGGAATACTTATTCCAGCAGTGTCACACTAGTCCATCCTGAAATGAGCATGTAAAAAAAATTCTACATAATAACTTTAGGAACTCAATTCTCTTTTTTTCTTATACGATAGAAAATGATTTAGAAAAAAGACTATAGACTTTGAAGATACCTTAGTTTTATTTCTAGAACAGTCATATTCTCATTTCCAAACAATATCTAAACTGAAGATTTCAGTTTTTCTGCAAAGTTCATATAATTCCTAAATAAGTTATGACTAGTTATGACCATATATATGATATGAAAAGATTGTATGTATCTTATAACTTCTATTTCCTTTCTCTTATTTCTACAAAAATATACTTTGTACACTAATATTAAGGGGTAATGGAGGCCACTAATAAAATTCTATATGAAATGCAAATATTGGTAAGTAAACTTTAGTTTTTAATTTGTATAGATTTTAAGTTGTATAGAAAAGAGTAGAGTCCAAAGTCAAAGTAACTGAATGGATTTAATAACCATGAATGAGTCAATTTTGACAAAATGTAAAGAGTTATGATTGATAATAACTTAGTAAAATGTCTTTCATGGATTCATGTATGATTAAATGATAGAGACAATAAATGCCTACTGTGTGTTTATCCAGTTAACGCACACTTTAATTTTTACTGAATTGTAAATTCCTCAAAAAATCTACAACTTCAATTTGGGTAATTCAAATAAGGGAAAACCAAATGTTAATTTGTAAATTACATTCAATATCTAACACATATTAGAAGGAGTCAAATTGAATTTGTTACATAAAAATATTGATGTAATATAGAAAGTATACATGTTTATAATATAATGTGCAAAATATTATAGGAGAGAAGTTTCTCTTTAAGTCTTTAGCCCACTTATTTATTGGGCAGTTGTTTCTTTCAGGATTTGTTGTTGGGGGATTTAATTTTTTGAGTTCCAAGTATATTTTAGATATGAGACCCTTGTCCGTTGTATGGCTAGTAAAGATCTTCTCCCAATCCGTGGGCTTTCTATTGATCTTGCTAGCTATGTCCTTTGCCTGCAGAAGCTCTGCAACTTCATGCAATCCCATTTGTCCAACCTTTCTTTCTGATTTGTTGTGTTTCTGGGTCTCTATTCAGAAAATTTCGGCCTGAGCCAAGGAGACCTAGGGTTTCTCCTATTCCATCCTGTAATGTTTTCAGAGTGTCTGCTTTGACTTCGAGGTCTTTGATCCATTTGGAGTTGATTCTGGTGCAGGGTGATATATAAGGATCTAGCTTTAGTTTTCTACAAGTAGTTAACCAATTTTGCCAGCACCATTTACTGAAGAGGCTGTCTTTCTTCCATTCTATTGTTTTATCTCCCTTATTGAAGATTAGATGGCTATAGGTCTGTAGGTTCATTTCTGGGTTTTCAATTCTATTTCATTGGTCCTGAGGTCTGTTCTTATGCCAATACCAAGCTGTTTTGATTACTATGGCTTTATAGTAGAGTTTGAAATTTGGTATTGATATTTCTGCAGCAGTGTTCTTTCAGTTGGCGAGCGTTTTCGCTATTCCAGGTCTTTTATTGTTCCATATGAATTTTTAGATTGCCTCTTCTATTTCCTTGAAGAATGAGGTTGGAATTCTGATAGGTATTGCGTTGAATTTGTAGATAGCTTTGGGAAGTATTGCCATTTTCACGATGTTAATCTTTCCAATCTAGGAGCATGGGAGGTTTTGCCATTTCTAAGTTCTGTTTTGATTTCCTTTTTCAAGATTTTAAAGTTTTCATCATAGAGGTCCTTCACTTCTTTGGTTAAGTTAATTCTTAGGTATTTTATTTTTTGTGGGGCTATAATTTGTAGAGGAGATGGGGAAAAACAAGTCGTTTAAGGATACAGGTGGACCTGTTGCAACAATGAGAAGTACAAGTTGTCATGTCAAAAATGAGCTTTACAACGTTGGTGGGGGGGGGGGAGGATTGGGTGTAGGGGGTATGAGGGGAGGCTGGGAAGGGATGTAAAGGGTAAACAAAGGAGCAGGCTGCAATGCTTGATAAGAAATGTATGCATTATCCTGCCCATGTAATTGTAACCCCTCTGTACAGCATGTTCACAAAAAAAATAAAATAAAATTTCATAAATAAAAAAATATTATAGGAGAATTTACCTAAACCTTTCTAGAACATTTCTGGTATTCATACAAAAGCTCATTATCAGACACTTTCATCTCACAACAGTTCTTTTAGTTATATATTTCCTGTGACTTATTGTTGATGCAGAATAACTATGATTTAATTTAACTGACTTAATAGGTAAATGACTTTTCAAAAGTCACAAAAAATGAAAATATAGCTGAAATACAAAACAATTCTAAATTGTCTTCTGAAAAACTGTAAGTTCTCTATGACATTAATAGCATCTTCTCTCTATACACAAAGAGGGCTACACTGAGGCTTCCAATAATATTTTAGTTTTGATTTTATTTTATTAGCTTTATCTTTCCTATTTTCCAATTTCATATTATTTTGGCCTAAAGCATTCTGCCAAGATGAATCATTATAATATGTATACCTAAAATAAACAGATGACCAATGGGATGGCTTCAAATGACAAAGCTTATTTTTAGAACAAAAATACTTTAGATAAATTTGGAGAAAATGTGTATCAATTTTACATAAGGATGAAATTGCACTAGGTGTTTATATGTTTAATATTTATAAATGAAAAATCATTACAGCAGCACAGAGTGGCAAAGACCAAGAGCACTTTTTAGAGAGGATAAAAGAGTTTATTGCCTGTGCCCTGAACCAGTGTCAAAAAGAAGTTCAGATTCCAGGGAAAGGGAAACCCTGAATTTTATACAATCGGGTTACACACAAAACAGGCATTAATCAGATATACAAAAGGTCAGGTGGACTGACATCAACTACTAACTAGGTAGGCAATTCCTTTCTAGTTATGCAGAAATCATTACATCCTGTCAGTACCCCTTCTGTATTGTTATTAAAGACATACCTTATAAGCTTCCTCCTACTGATTCAGACAGTCCCACCTAGTCTGCTCCCAACCTAGGTTACAGCAACAGCCCTAAATGGCCACATCTCTCCAACTGGGTTGTAACCACATACCAGCAAGTGGATGAAAGTTTCTTTGCTTACTTGGGTAAATTTGTCACTTCAGAATGTTCCTTGTTTGCTACTTCCATCTTGATGCTTAACCGGTTCATGTAAAAGGATTAAAATAGATGTACCACTATTTTGGTATTTCTCAATATAAATTACTGAAGAGTTAAGTGATTGTATGAACAAAAAAAGTGAAAAGAATTTCACTGTATTTGATGTTGGTATAATTTGTGGAGGGGAAGGGAAAAAACAAATCGTTTAAATAGGGATACAGGTGGACCCATTTCAACAATGAGATGTACAAGATGTTATGTCGAAAAACGAACTTTACAACTTTGGCACGGAGCGGGGTGGGGTGTGTGTGTGTGAAGGGATGGGAAGGGGAAACAAAGGAGGAGGCAACAATGCTTGATAAGAAATGTATTCATTATCTTGCCCATGTAATTGTAACACCTCTGTATGGTATTTTCACAATAAAAAAATTTTTAAATGTGTAAATTTTATTGAGAGTTGTCATAATCACAATTGAAATGTTCCTCTAGGAATAAAAATGATTATAAATAATCATGGAGAGGCAAAATAGCATAATGTGCCAAAATTTTAAGATATGAAATTTCACTGGATTTATAAAAGCATTTGTCTATTTCTTAGAATGTATTATTTTTTAAAAGATTATCTTATATTTATTTTAAACTTAATATGAATGGGATAATTTATATATCAATCATTATGATACATAGACAGAGACAGACATATAGACAGACAGACAGATAGTTAGATAGATAGAATACAAGTGTCATTTGAAGATTAAGGAAGGGACCATGGGTCAAAAAATGTTGCTCTAAAATCTGGAAAACACAGTGAAACATCTTTTCCTCTATAGCCTCAGCACATTTAAAAACATAAGGTGGTACAACTTTGGAAAATAGCTGGCAGTTCATCAATATATTGAATATAGAATTATCTTTGGTACAGCAATTCTGTTCCTCAGCCTACCCTCAAGATAAATAAATCACATGATCAATGATGATCTGGACCTAAAATGCCTCATGTTGTGTGTATGCATGTGTGTGTATGTGTGTGGTTAACTGGAGATAAGAATCTTACCAAATTTTTCTGGCCTGGCTGTCTTCAAACCTTTATCCTCAGATCTCAGCCTCCTGAGTTTCTAGAATTACAAACTTGAGCCATTGGTGCCTGGCTTGATAATGTTATGTTTTTTTCTATCAGATGTTGTTGGGTTATTTTTTAAGATTCTTATATATTGATGTTAATATCCATGATATATATGTAAAAATATATATAAATGTACTTTTGAAAGTGTTAAGAAGATTATATATTAAGCCATTTGAGATTAATCAATAAAAATGGAGTCAATAGCTTTATTTTTTAACCAATATATCCATCATGGTTTCCTTTTAATGGAAATTACTTTGAATGTACTATGTGCCTATATTTGGTACTTTCATACCTCACAGGTATGAATCTGAAATTGGCACATGCACATAATGTTGTCTCCAATTCAAGATCAAACTAATATCGATTTTAAATTATATTACCTTAAGCAGTCTATTTGTAAAAAATTAAAATTGAACAAAAATATTCCTATGTATGGTTTCCATAACTTTAGGTCAACTAAACAAAGTCCTAAATGCAAGTATGTTTTAAGTGCAATTATTCTTCCAGGATTATAGGATTGTCTGCTGAGAATCAAAGAAATGTAGGATGTAATGGGGCAAGCTTTCTCAGTGATATGTACTGGCCCAGCTTGGTAAATGCCAGAATTATTATATAAATGATTTAGTGATAGATTATATAATATTTGCTCCATTTTGCTTATGAATGTGATTAAGCTGGGTGAGAAATAATGGAGAGGGGATCAGAGCACTGATTCCACAGCCTGAGTTTTTCTGTTCCAACATTGTTAATGATTCAATTTGTAGAGTGATGTTGGAGAAAGACACACACATTTGCACAACTCTTTTGCCTCCATCAAGAGCATCTTTCAGTGAACAAAACATATTTGTTGTGTCTGGGGAACAATGGAGATGTAGATTTGGGTTTAGTGTCCATCGATATTATAAGGAACATGGTTCATGCTGTCTGAAATTGCTCAGACACTGGTTCATCCAGCTAGTAATGAAGCAGTCAGTATCCCATCTCTGGAGTGGAAAAGGTAATTATTCTAGATTGAAACTCTCTTTTCATAAATCAAATGTGGCAACAATTCACAATGCTGTCATTACAAAGAACCTCAAAACTAGATAGATATTCGTATCATTTTTGAAGGAACAATCAGGATCTTAAACAAGTGTGCTTTAGTATCCAAAATGTTATTATATATTGATAATATGGATATTTAAACTGGTTTCTAAAATACCTTTTTATGATTTCATTCTTTAGTATTCAAGTTGATCCAAGTAAACTAAAGTCAAGTCATATAGACTATATCTATAAATTCTCATTAGCCACACTAATCTCGCCATACATGTAGGAGAGAAAACATTTGCCTTTTCCTAGCTACATTTTAGTGCTATTATGGTTAATCAAGACAAAAGAGAACTTTTCTGGGAATCTGACCCTCGGATGCATGGCACCAAGACTTTAAACTTGCAGTTATCACACCTGATCTATGTCTGTACCTTCTGTGTATTTCAAATTATCCAGTCCCCTAGCCTTACTCTATATTAGCTGATTCAGAATTGTGTGGGATAAAGCTTAAAAGATATATTTTGTTTTTCTTAAGAGATTACAAATAATCTTAGCATGCTTAAGGTATGTGCTACTACAAACAACGTTCTAATATAAAATAGCAGTGTCTTCTTGCACATCCCACACATTTTGCCAACTAGGCCCTAAAGAGCAATTGTTATAATGAAATTTAATATTGATTGTTATCTCCTCCTCAAATTTTCCCTCTAGATTTCAAGATAATCTCTACAAATATTAATAGTCACAAAATGGATGCATATATGCTTTCTATATTAAATAACTACAGTATTCAGATTGGTTTGAGAAATGATGAATTTATATCACAAACTTACTGTATATAGTTTAAGCCTTGTCTAGAGAAAGCTATTTCAAATACCAGACATTAAAGTATAGTTAGCTCCATGCTTAGTCAATAAGTTTTCAGCGCTGGACCTCAAGCAACTATAAATGCGATGACACAGGTATTTGAAATTTAAAGAAAGGAAGGAAGAAAAAAGGAAAAGAAAAAAGGAGAGAAAAATAGAAAAAGAAGCCTGGCACCAGCGGCTCACGCCTATAATCCTAGCTACTCAGGAGACTGAGATCTGAGGATCAGGGTTTAAAGCTAGCCCAGGCAGGAAAGTCTGTGAAACTCTTATCTCCAATAAACCACCAGAAAACTGGAAGTGGTGCTGTTGCTTAAGTGGTAGAGCGCTCCCTCCCATTGAGCTGAAGAGCTGAGGGACAGCACCCAGGCCCAGAGTTCAAGCCCCATGACCGAAACACACACACACACACACACACACACACACAAAGAAAAGAAGAGAAAAAAATGAAAAAATTAAGAAATTTAAACAAAAGTAAAGAAATGAAGGAAAGAAAGAAAATAAAAGAAGAAACGTAACATAGTTGTGCTGAGAGCTTTAGTATGGCCTTATTTGTGGTCATTTGGGTAAATGCCCAGGAGTGGGATTCCTGGGTCATAGAAGAGCTCCCTGTGTAGTCTCTTTAATATATATATATATATATATATATATATATATATATATATATATATATTATTGTAAAAATACAGTATAGAGGGGTTACAGTTACATGAGCAAAGTAATGAGTCAATTTCCTCTAGAGCATTGTTTTTTCCCCTACCATCCCTTTCCATGTCCCCAACTTCTCTCTCCCTCAACTCTCCTCCCCCACCCTGCAAAGTTCATTTGCAGCATAGTGTCTTGTACATCTCATTGTTACAATGGGTCATCCTGTAACCTAATTTATCACTTTGTTATTTCCATTTGCCTTCCCAATTTAGAAAAATGTATATACAAGATGCAGGGCACGGGTTGTACCATGGAGGAAGAACATACAAAGAACCCCCCCCAAAAAATATCACATAGTATATTAGAAGTACATTAAAAAGATCAGAAAGATAAAATCCCTTGTGTTGCTATTTTGGGGTTTATTTCACTTAGCATCTGGTTATATGGTCATATATACATAGCTTTTGACCTCTTCTGCTTGTCCTAGAAAGATACTAGTTATTGCAGATAAGGGAAATCATGGGACCTAAGTTTCTTTGAATCTGGTTACTTCACTTATATAAATTTTTTCAAGTCTTTCCATTTCCTGACAAATGGAGTGGCATCATTCTTTCTGATGGAGACATAGAAATCCACTATAAATATATGAACACACACACACACACACATCACATTTTTTTAATCCATTCATCTACTGAGGGGCATCTGGGATGGTTCCATATCTCAGCTATGGTGACTAATGCTGTGATAAACATAGTTGTGCTGGTAGCTTTAGAATGGCCTTGTTTCTGATCTTTTGGGTAAATTGTCTAAAAGTGGGATTGCTGGGTCATAGGGGAGCTCCTTTGAGGAACTTCCATACTGTTTTCCAAAGTGGTTGAACAAGTTACATTCCCACCAACAATGCAGTAGGGTTCCCTTTTGGCCACTTCCCCTCTAGCATCTGTTGTTATTAGATTTCTTCATTATAGCTATTCTAACTGGGGTGAGGTGGAATCTCAATGTTGTTTTGATTTGCATCTCTATTATGCTAGAGAATTGAGCATTTCTTCATGTGTCTATTGGACATTCTTATAGCTACTTCAGTTGTTAAGGTTGTTTCTTTGAGGATTTGTTGTTGGGGGATTTAATTTTTCGAGTTCTAAGTATACTTTAGATATGAGATCCTTGTCTGTTGTATGGCTAGTGAAGATCTCCCAATCCATGGGCTTTCTCTTGATCTTGCTAGCTGTGTCCTTTGCCATGCAGAAACTCTGCAGTTTCATGCTATCTCTTTTGTCTAACCTTTCTTTGATTTGTTGTGCTTCTGGGTCTTTATTAAGAAAATTTCGGCCTGTGCTAAGGAGCCCTAGTGTTTCTCTTTTTCCTTCCTGTAATGTTTTCAGGGTGTCTGCTTTGACTTCAAGGTTTTGATCCATTTGCAGTTGATTCTAGGGCAGGGTAATATAAGGATCTACCTTTAGTTTTCTACAGGTGATTAACCAGTTTTGCCTAGCACCATTTACTGAAGAGGCTGTTTTTTCTCCGATTTTATTTTTATTTTTTGGCTCCTTTATCTAACATTAGGTGGCTATAGATCTGTGGGTTCATTTCTAGGTCTTCAGTTCTATTCCATTTGTCCTCAGGTCTGTTCTTGTGCCAGTACCAAGATATTTTGATTATTATGGCTTTGTAGTAGAGTTTGAAGTTTGGGATTGATATTCCTCCAGCACTGTTCTTTCTGTTAAGGATTTTTTTTTCTATTCAGTGTCTTGTACTTTACATATGAATTTTTGGATTGCTTCTATTTCATTAAAGAATGGAGTTGGGATATTGATGGGTATCAAATTGAATTTGTAGGTAGCCTTTGGCAGTATTGTGATTTTCATGATGTTAATCCTCCCAATCCAGGAACTTGGGACGTTTTTCCTCTTCCTTAGTTCTGCTTTAATTTCCTTTTTTAGGTTTTTAAAGTTTTCATCATATAGGTCATTTACTTCTTCAGTTAAAACTCCTAGTTGTTTTATTTTTTGTGGGGCTATCACAAAAAAAGTCGCTTTCTTGATTTCATCTGTGCTCTTCTCATTATTGGAATATAGGAAAAGCCATTTATTTTTGAGGGTTAATTTTATACCCTGCTATCAGAACACTAAGTCTAAACACAAGTACTACCAAAAAAATACAAATTGGTAATAAATCTTTCATGTTAAGTGTAGATTTATAATTTTACCATATGTAACCATGGTCATGACATCATTTAATATAATTTGATAAAAATTATGATAATTATAGATTATTTGAAGCAAATATAATGGTAAAATATGTATTTCTCAGCTGAACTAAAATAACTTTGATATAAAAATATTATAAAACTTTCTAATTTACCAGGAAGTAGTTTCTCATTTTTAATATCTTTCATTTGCTGCATTTCCTTTTATTTTTACACTGAAATTTATAAACGCAAATTTTTCCCTATTTCTATGGTACAAAGTATTAAAAATATTTCCTATACATTAGTTTCCTTGAGGCTTTTAACCCAGTTATTTTCAAATGGTGCCTTTCCACCTTAATGTCTTGAAAGTCTACCTGAAATTGTCAGAAATAGCCAGGTAGTTGATAGCAGTTTGGAAACTTATGGAGTTCTCATGTTTTATCTGTAAATTTCATGGAAAATTTATCCATATAGCATACATATTAATATTAAATAAGAAAGTATACTTTTACATTTATTTTAAATAAAATCTACCATTCAATAAAATATGCTTGCAGTGACTATGATTTATCAATACAGCTATGTATATTGAAAGGAATCTTTCTAGATCTAAGCTTAGGAAAACAATTTTAAGTCTATCTTATGTTTGTATGCACAAGCATGCTCCCTTCCTTTTGTAGCTCGGTGGTAGAGTAACTGTCAAATACGCAATGGCTGTGAGTTTGATCTCTAGTACCCTTCACAAAATAACCAAACATAGCATAATGTAACCAAAATAACCAAAAATAACCTAATATTTTTATCTCTGAAAATATTTATATCATTTACATGTTGCCATTTAAAGTGCATGAAAATTCAGCAAATATTTCTGTCTTTATCAAATTTAAAGTTGACGACAAGATAGTAGATGCATATGTCAATTATAGAAACAATACACAATACATGTCATGTTATACTCTGAATAATATAAAATATATATGTGGGATACAGCAAAAACTTCTCCTAAGTACAATTAAGAAAATTCAGAAAGATAATATTTAACTTGGTTATTTTAAATTTATTCAGTTGCAGTGTATATAATTAGAATTCAGACATTTTGAGAAGAGAATATTTGAAAAAAATAGATAATAAATGTAAAAAAAAACAATCATTTTCAAGTACTAGCATCCTGGTACTTATTTTGTTGAACTTTGCCTTTGCCTTTCTAAGCAATTACACTATTTGAATTTTCCCTTGAAAATACCATATTTCAGTTAAATGTAAAAAAAGCCTTTGAATGAAGGAAATAATGACTTAGGATTAAGTCTCAGAGAAATATATATATGTATACATATTATATGTGTATACATATAAATACTACATGTATTAAATATGCATAAATATGTGTATATATATAGCCTCATTCATAAATGTATTGTAGACTAACAGTGGTAAGATAGAATAAGTCCATTTTATAGAAGATTTTGAATTTTATTGTTTTTAATGACTAAATTTAATTTTATTGTCAAGGTGATGTATAGAAAGTTTACAATTACGTGAGTAAGATAGTGAGTACATTTCTTGTTGAACATTGCTACTGATCCCTCATTTTACTCCCACTTTTTCTTCACCCCTAATATCCCCCAATGCCAAGTTATAAAGTTCATTTCCAACATATTGTTTTGTGATGTTTTGTATTTTGTTTCATAATTTGTAGTAGTATAACCATAGTTGCTCTGTTGAAAGCTATTTTGCTTATGAAATATTGGATGCTTGGAAACTTTGGAAGTTTAAAATAATAATAATTCATCCATATATTATACATTTTATAATATAGGATAGCTTTCAAGATAGTTTCTAAGAATGCTGAGGGGATATATATTTTAAAAATAATATCTTTAGTTTCCTTTTTAAATATAAAATCAGTTTTATCAGACTTTCTTGCAAAAAAATGTGGCAAATATATACAATGAGCCATAAAGAAGAATAAAATTGTTTGTTCAGGAAAATAAATGGAACATTATGTTAAATGAAATAAGCCAGACACAAAAAGATAAGTATATTTCCCTCATGCATGCAATCTTAGAAATATGGTATGAAAGTAGAAGGGATCAAATCAAAAGGGGATGTTTTGAGGAGGTAAGAAGAGTCATATAGATGATTCAGATCAAATTACAATATATGAATTTATTAAAAATCATAACAAAACTATTATTCTCCCAATTAATAAATGATCATGGCAACCTTATATTTAAATATCAAAACCATAAAAATTAAGATGTCCTTGTAGAACGTAATAGATTTGTTTTTCAATTACGAAAGCACAAAGAAAAATCATTATTTCTAATGTGATAACAATCTTGTAATTCAGATTAACCTCTCAACTAAGGACTAATAAATACATGGAAAATATTTAATTTTTTTTGTATATACTGGATTGGTAACCAGGGAGCAGATTTTACAAATTTTATCATTACTTGGATAAGAAAACTATATGACTTTCATAACTAAAGACTAATGGTTTCCATATTATAATAGATTTCACTATAAGCAAAAATATGGTAGAGTCAAAACAAAATTCAAATAGTGTAATTCCTTAGAAAGGCAAAGTTAAAGTAAACAAAATAAACATCAGGAAACTGGTATTAGAAAGAGGTGGAATAAGGTCAAGGGGAAGGGGTAGATGGATGAAGAGAAGAGGGGAAGAATGCAATCAAGAATGCAAATCCTATGGAATTAAGAAAAGTGAGGGAAGGGGTTGGGGGATCAGAATGTTGAAAGAGGTGACATTGATTGAGATGCATTGTATTCATTAACTACTTTGTTAAACGGCAACTCCTTTGTATGACTATGAAAGACAATTTTTTTTTAATGAACAGAGCTTTCAAAAGACTCACAAGACTTGAGAGTGCCAATGATTGAGATCTTGGCAAACCTCGGAAGTGCAGGTTTTCATACTGGGGTAAGTCCCTGGTATGTAAGATGGTATGGCAAATGAGGAAGGTTTGTAACCACTGAGAAAGAGGTACTATTCAGCTTGTCTCATTGATTAGTTCTGAAATATATCCTGTTACAAAATGTATGTATTCATGCAGTCATAACTGTAATTTGATTAAAAATAATCAGACACAGTTGGAACAAAAGTATATAACTTAAAAAAAAAATGCCCAGAAACAGAAACATTCCTGTGTAGCACTGAGATGGTGAGGATGATCATCCATGGATAGTAAGAAATGGATTTTAATATTAATTGCCAATACGTTCTAGAAAATAAAAGAATACAAATTTCAGAAGAGAATGAATGGAATTCAGGGCAAGTGTCAGTGACTCTCCTGCAACTTCAGGGTGTCTTGAAGAGCCAAAGGAAGCTGGAACTTCCGTGAATCTTCAAGTGGTGTGGGGAGAGGGGAGGCGGAGGGCTCTCAGTAAAACGAAGATAGCTCCTTAAAGGCTGATGACAGACTTGTGAGACCATGACCGCTTACAGCTGGGACTTTATCTGTCCTACAGGAAAGAAAAAGAAGGAATTTATAAAGTAGAATTAGCAGTTTAGTCCAATTGGCTCTGGCTTTGAGAATATCCAGGAACTTCCTGGTCTGAAGGGTGAAGAGCAAATATTCTACATGGAGGTGACAACATTTGTCAAGGCCTAGGTGTTGGTGAAGATTAGACTGAAACAGAGATTTTACACAGAGCTGTAGTAAACAGCGGTCAGGTCATGAAAAGAGTTACTAGTCATGAGCAGGAGTTTGGGCTGCTGCTTAAGAATAACAACACTGGGAAAAAGCAAAAGAAGGGGTAACATTTTTCAAAAAGAAATGCATGCTTTACCTTAGTTATGTAAATGTAACCCTTCTGTACATCACCTTTATTATCACAATAAAACACTTTTTAAACTTCCTACCTGTAGTTTCTATGTTAGAGATGAATTGGGGTGCTCTAAGGAAAAGGAATTGAAGAGTAGCAAGACAAGAAGGAGGGAAATAAGGTAGATAATCTTTTTAGTAACCCTAAAAATGGAGTGTCGCGACCACCTCTACCCGCAAGGATGACGCAACAACAGGTCCTTCTTTCAGACGGTTTATTCAGGACCTTGTTTACAGCTTCTTTTCTCCTACTTCTCTCCTGCCCGCTTCTTCCTGCTTCTTCCTGTTTCTCCTTGTTTCTCCTTCCCATCCACCCCCGCGCTCCGGTTATAAGCCTCCTGGATGGCCAATCCTGAAGTGCCATGTGGCATATACTGATAGGGCTGCAAACACGGAAGCAAACTAGGAGCCAAGTCATAGCCATATAAGGAGTTGTTTTTTACAGAGAGCACTCGTCTCGGGGAAGACGGAAGGCGGGAGCCCGCGCCATCTTAGGCCCTGCCATTTTAGCTACAATGTTGCTTTTGCAGTCTTTGGTCGCGGCTCCCGCAGCTCTCCACAATGGAGTATTGGCCAGTGGACAGAAACAAATTTCAGAAGAATTTAGAAAATAGATGTAGCAAAACATAGAACTGGGAGAAATCAGGATGGTGTTTTATAAACAAGCTTTAGTGAAAACAAGGACTACCATATTTGTCATATATCCACAGCTTTGCCGAAGTCCTTATAATTATAGATGCCTGATAAGTACGTAAAAATGAGTGATTGTTTTCTAGACAAATGAGCTGTCATTTATTAATATAATATTTTATTATCTTTAGTTGTACACAGGAGTTACCACTTAAAGCAGTTTGATCCATGTCACCCTTTTCAACATTCTCACCCATCTCCTAACTCACTCTTCAAGTAACATAGAGGTAGACCATGTCCAAGGTGACTGGGTAGTTCAATTATGGATACATGCAGCTCACAATGCCTATGAAACATGTTCTTTACAGTGCTCAGAGACATGATATGAAACTTTAATATTTAAAAAATGTGTTAAATCAGTTCTGTATCTCTCTCCACCACTGCAGAGGCTGATCCCTAATGATCTGTGATTCCTTATCATTTAATACATACCTGGTACTGCATGGTTCTTGAACTAAGCTACCTTGTAGATATAGTGCATCTCAGAGGATAAATTAATAATCTTAAAGAGATATTTTCTTGTTATTGTATATACTTTCCTTTTTTTTCCTTCTCATCATGACCATATTTCCTATTACAAATAAAGAATGACAGGAAAAAAATAATTTCAGAGGAGCAGTGGAAATCACAAAAAATATATGAAGGGAAATTTCAGGATGAAAAAAAGTGTTTAAAAATTATACTCTTGAAGAGATGATGTAATAGAAAATTAGATTCATCAGAAAAGAATTTGTAGGTGAAAAGATTGAGAAGAAAGCACAAAAAAGGTGCAGTTCTGTGGATGAGAAATGGGAAAGTTCTAAGGTACATTTACTTTACTTTAATTTAATTTGCCGGTAAGACAAGATGCTTTTTCCTGGATGAAGCTTATAAAAGACATCAAACTTCCCATTCAAAAATCACAAGTCAGAATGCATTCTGATAGAGGTTGAAACAAAATTGGTGAAAATCAAAGACAAAGAAATACCTTAAAGGTAATTGGATGGTTAAAAAAGAGAGAGAAAAAGAAAGATGGAGTAATGATAAAACAGAGCTCTAAGAAAACAATGTTAGAAATCAACGTAATTATACTTCTGCAGTGTGGAAAGAATATTTGTAATAACACATATTGTAATAACACTATATCTCTGACAATATATTTCAAAAATAAAATTCAACCAATATTTTTGAAACAATCAACAGTAAACACACACACATGAATACTTAAATTTAGAAAAGCATAATCCGAGAAACTTGAAAAATGGCTATTTGATAGGCACCCACATAAAAATATGTAATAAGTCTCACTGTCAACTTCTAAATTGATTTAATGTATTTGTTGATGCAATTGATAAATATCGTTTTTCAAATGGAGAATTTGTACAAGATCTGTAAAATCCTGGCTCCTCTGTAAACCATAATGATTTCCCATTCTTAATTTTAAAAAGAGGTAAGGGAATGATGCAACTAAATGTTGATTGCTAATAAATAATCAGGACTGAAAAGTAGTTAGGGATGGTTTTTTTCCACTGTTATTGCCAAAGAAATGAAGTGGATTGAATCACAACTGAGTTCCAGGGACTGGAATTAAAGTATTCTTTCTCTCATTCTGAAAGGATTTTCCTTAAATTTTATTATCCTTAAACTCAGTCATAATCTTCCTACTAATGCTACAAAATTGAACCTTCTTAATCAAAATCTTTGCAAGACAATCCATTTCCTTAATACTTCAAAAACCATTCAGAGACTCAGTCTGCATACTGCATCTTAGAGCATATTCCTGACAGAAACAATCATTTGCAGAGAAAATAGGAAATTCTATTTGATTATATTTGAGTATTTGAAGATAGATGCTTAACTTGATTTCTCCTAAACCAGTAGGGCTAGGATGTGAATAAATTAACTATTGTCCTATTAAAAAAAAAGCTTTTTCCAAATTTTAAAAGGATTATACGTTAAACAATTAAAAAGAAAGAACAGCATTTCTTAAGATTCTATCTTAGAAAAACTAGGATTTATTATGTTTAGAAACTGTGAAAACAAGAATATCTATGTCCTACATTTTGGTGATATAGAAGAATATAAAAATTGGGAGGTAAAATTTGTAGGAGAAAGGATCAAAGAAAGGATCAGAGAAAATCAAAAGATGGTGAGCCAGATGCTGCTGACTCAGACCTGTAATCCTAGCTACTCAGGAGGCCAAGATCTAAGGATCACATTTAGAAGCCAGTTGAGGCAGAAAAGTCCATGAGACTCTTATTGCCAATAAACTACCAAATAGCCACTAGTGGAGCTGTGGCTCAAGTGAAAGAACATGACACTTAAGCAAAACCTCTCAGGTACAGTGCCCAGTCTCAGATTTTAAGCCCCAGGCCTGGCACATACAAGAAAATTGTTGATAAACATACATGTTTTGTCATTTCTCATAGTAAGCATGTATTAATAAAATAGTACATCAAATTTATTTTAGTGCAACACTTGAGTCTTAAGACACTGCAAACTAGGTGCCAGTGGCTCATGCCTGTAATCCTAGCCACTCAGGAAGCTGAAATCTGAGGATCACGACTCAAAGCCTGTCTGGCAGGAAAGTCCATGAGAATCTTATCTCCAATTAATGATCAAATGGTAGAGCACTAGGCTTGAGCTGAAATATTCAGGGACAGTCTCCAGGGCCATATTTCAAGCCCAAACACCAAAAAAAAAAAGGCACTTTGCAAATATCTCCTTGCAGAAGCTAAATAGTATAAAGGAAACTAAGAAAATATTGATAAGCAAGCATTAACAAGTTCTTGAAAACAATATTAGATAATGTATATAAGGTAACTAAATAAGAGAATAAAACAGGGTACAAATATACTTAGCTAAATATGAAAATGGAAAAGTATTACATTGAAAACTAAGAGCACACTAAGAAAATACTAAGCTGAAATAATATGCACATTAGATTGTTAACATTTAGTTAGAAGAACTTAGAAATACTAATAATAGATATCAGAATACTATCCTTTGCAAAGTAGACAAGGAAATACTTAAAACTTTAACTGTACCTATTAACTATATCTCCCCATATACATTATATTGGGAAGTACAAGGAAGTCTAGATATCACTTGATCTACAGTCCCAGCTCTGTGTTTTACTTTGTTTGGGGAAACTTTTCCAGTAGCCCTCAAAGTCATGATCTTCCTACCTCCATCTTTAGAGTGATTGTATTTGCAAGTTTTGGTAATCATGCTCAGCTATTTTTTTTACTCAGATGTAGATATAAAGATTCACAGTGGAAACATTAAATATAATAATTAAAATTAAGAATCAATATAAAAGCTCATAGAGACTAATTTAAATTCTAGTGTATTTATACAATGGAATTCTAGTCAAGGACTAGCAATATACTTTATTTTGTGAGACATGATCTCCAAATTATGAGACTTCATGTGAAAAAAATGGTTAATTCCTTATATGGTAAGTTCTATGCTATATGGAAAAAACTCACAAAAACCCAACATTTTAAGAGGTCTATTTTCAGGTTAGAGTCCAGAACAATGCTTTAAAGACAAACCAAAATTATATAAACTAAACTGTGACAAAATCATTACATCAAGATTTAAATCAAATATTATAGAACTAAATCCTAAATTTCAAAACTTTGAATTTGTCACATCTCCACCATGAGCTTTGATTTTAATAATCGATTTTATTAGCTGAATTAAATTCCTAACAAATTGTCATGAAAACACAAAGTAGTTTGTTTTTTGGTTTTTGTTTTTACCACACAAAGGAAATTACCCAGCAAGACATACTGGAAACAGGAAATATTTCTTAGAATTTAAGGAAAGATGAAATATTAATGTTAGTGAATAATCTCTACAGTTTCCAAACACAAAAATGCAAAACTTTTCTGTATGTAAATATTTAACCACAACATTGATAACAGTTTTGAGTGTAAGATTTGGTCGCTAATATCACATATGGGAAAGAGATGCTGTAATGAATTCTAAAGTTGATACTAGAGTGACACATTTTGTGGTATTATAGAAACATCCTTCCTGGGAGCTTTCAGTGGCTTTAATTTTTACACCTAATTACAAGAAGGTTCATATATATATATATATATATATATATATATTTCTTTTTCTTGGTTTTCAAAGGGAAAACAGCTTTTTGAGTTCAAAACATATGCTGATTTTTATACTAAGCTATCTAAGTAAAGAGCTAAGGATCTGACACTTTCAAAGTTATTTTTAAGACAAATCAGTTAATGAGCATGTACAAACTTAAGCATAAATGAGCAACAGGGCAAACACAGCCAAATGCCAGGGAGAGACTCAGATGGTAAGACAAATTGTAATTATTCCACCCAGTTATAGATAGTGGTGAATAAAAATGAAGCATTGCCAACTGCTACCCAGCCAAAAGGTTTAATTTTTATGCACAGAAAGAGAAAATGCACAGAAAACATAAACACACAATACATGTCAAAATAGTTTACTCTTGCTGTCCTTCATATGAACAGAAAGCATAGATTCCCTTTTTTTCTGTAGGCTTCTGTCTTCTATCCTGTTAGTTCTAATACTGGCATTATAGCTTTAATGAATAGTACATCTCTGTTTTGTACTAGCTTATTTGTAGTGACAACGCTTTGTGTAATCTTTCAATGTACTACCGAAGGCTGAAAGAAATCAACATGGTCATAATTCATTTTCTCAGCCACCATCAAATTACCAGCCTCCAAGCCTAGACTCCACCAAAATTAAAAGTTAAGTGTCAAGGAAAAGCTCAACAAAATCAGTTAATTTGCACTGAGCAAATATATCAAGGTATATTAAGCTTTCTGGGAAGGACAACATCTGTGGACCAGAAAGCAAATTTTGTCAATACTATGGCACAGTAGACCTCAAGACTCTCATTTGCTATTCTGCTGGATTTCCACAGCAAAGTATAATAAGGAAAAGGTAACATTCGATGTAGATATATAAAAACAGAGCTAAGTAAATTGATGGGATGGGTGGATTGAGTCATGGGGGGAAATGATGAAAGGAGTAACATTGATCAAGATGATATGCTGAATTGAAACAAACTGATATGCTGAATTGAAACACCTTTGTACAACTACTTTAGAATACAAAAGTACATACATAACTAATAATTTTTGAAACAGGAAAAAATAAATAAAATGAAATATAATGCAAGTTCTTTAAAATGAAAGAAGAAAAAAACACCAAGAATCAGGTAGCATGGATGAGATAATTTTATTGTTTTCTAAGTTTTGTAGAGACACAATATTGGCATAAAACTTCTGAAAAAAATCATTTAAGGTAGCTCTTGCTCTTAAGAAAAGTATCTACTAAAATTACCTTTCTCCAAAAAAACAAAAATAAAAATAAAACCAAAACAAACACACCACCTTCCTTTGACAGAGGGGTTCCATTCTGAACAGCTGGAAGTAACAGAAGATGCTTTTCTTCCCTGGAGAAAATAAAATAAGTGAGAAGAAGACTTCTTGTAGCTAAGAAGGATTGTGAAGGATTGTTATATAATCAACCTGAGGTTATTCACAACCTTCTCTCTCAGAATTTGAGTCATAGCAAAAGTGATAAAGGGAAAAGACATATGTCTTTTCTCATGCAGGCACAGCCTAAGAATCAGTATCACAGACTTACTATTTTATTGGTGCCATCTGCTTTAAGTCCAGTTCTTTTCATTCTCCTCTAATCTCTGTGAGCTACCTATTGTCCTCCCACTAAACCCATAACAGCATAATTTAATGAGAGTTAACTGGTAATACTTGCACTGAAAGTGCTTTGCAACCTGAGCTAGTGCTTTAGGGGAAAACTCAATAAATTGTTTCATGGGGCTTTCAATCAAAGAGAAAGACAGGGTTTAATTCTGGAGGAAATTCTTAATTGACTTATGTTTACCAAGTCAACACTTTCATAAATATAATTGCAGCCAATTATGAGAATTTAGATGGTCATGTGATGGCCACTGATATGTCAAACTCTTGTCAAAAAACACATTTTCTTTGCACAGTGTCACTTTAGAATGTATCCAGTGGGGCCATTGGTTGAAATCTACAGGTTGAAAGAGCAATGGATTTTTGCTTCCTATTAGATAATAAATAATCCTAGGTCTGTCACCTATAGTCCTAAAGCACAAATATCATTTAAATTGAGGATTGTCCAGATAATGCAGCAATCAGAGCTATGAACATGGTATACAATCAAATTATCTTTTCTTTCCTGGCCAAGGATAACTTCTGTCTTTTTATTGTTTACAAGGTTGATGTCATCTTTTCTCTTTTTCCAAAATCTGCTGCCAACCTTACTGCATCAATCATTAAGCATATTTTGAATTTCAATGCCATAATAGAAATGTTTTGGGTTTTTTTTGGCTCCTTTATGAATGGATGAAACTATTTTTACAGTTCTGATCAATGAGCTGAAAGAACAAGGAGGCATAAGTGATTTTCCTGACAATTATAAGACTGATGTAAAAAAAAATCTCAAATCTCTCCTTTAGATGAAATGAACAGCTTTTACCAACTGGAAAAAAAATGTTGCAGAAGCAAAACATATATGCTCACACTTATCATGCAGGCAAATATTAATGCACACATATTAACACACACATTCACATATATACACATATGCAAGTATATGGTAATATACCTCATTATGCAGCCGGTTAGGGAATCAGGTAGCAAGTAAAAAATAAATTGATATGGGACTTTGGAAACTAGCAAGTAAATTAAACTTAAAAATCCTTTACTTAATGAATTTATAACTTGAAAGGAAAATATTGAAAACAAAACATTATTAGTATGTGGTGGTTAAAGTTGTCACTCACTTTCTAAGAGAAATGCTTGGAAACACTTGCAGTTCTCTTTCTAAAAGAAATTCTCAGAGGTAGAATACTCATAAAAGACTGAGTTTGATCTCAAGCACCAAAAAGAGGGTTTTGTTTTATGTTGTTTTATTTCTTTAAGTCCTAGGAAATCAAGAAAGTCATGAATTTAAGAATTTCCACCGCTGAAAGATGCAAATGTTTTCCATGGTCCTAATGGAATATTTAGCTAAAAAATTATTGAGTGTAAATGGCCTTTAGGATTTAGGGCTGTAAAATGAATTAGGTCACAAGCATAGAACACACATGCATTATCAAAACCACCAAATCCATCTAATTCACTCATGCAATTATTGCCTGCAAGCTATTGTGTGGAATTACTTTGAATTGAACATCCTTCAGAGATATGAGACAAATATTTGAATCACCCACACACATTCAATTCTTGCAATTAATTTTGGAGAAACAAACATTATGGAAAGCATTAAAACACTGAAAATGTGAGAAATATATCTAGAAAAAAATGAAGATTTGGCTATTTCAACACAGCAATAACTAGACCAAATGGGAAGTCTCCTAAGTCATTTAGGGACTTCCACTGCAGAAACATCAATCTGGGTTAAAAGAAACAGTGAATGTTCAATACAAAGCAATCTTTAGGATTGCATCTTACATTGTCAAGGAGTATTCTAGAAATCTACTTAATCCTAAAAAGAATGTCAATTTCAGATGTCATCAAAAGATAGTGATAAAGCAACAGAAGGAGGATCCGGATGCCTCAAAAATACTTACTAAGAGCAGGGTGGATAAAATCAGGACCTAATCCTTTCCCCATCATTGAGGTAGGGAGCCTTTAAAATATATTTTTCAATTTGCTATGGACCAGATATTATCTCAATGGGATATTAAAAGGAATGACCTGTTATTCTGTCCCCATTCCACAGCAGTGTTTGTTTATATGAGTACCAAGGAGCTTGTTTTTGTAATCCTCCAAGGAAGAAACAAACATATCAGGCATGATGTAGAGGTAGGAGTCCATGCATAGAAGTGAGACTTGTGAAAAAGAGTATAGCATCTTAATTTAGAGTTTTCATTTGTTAATAAGAAGTATAGATTAATGATGCTCACCAAATATTTCTCACATTCAATCTTTGATAAATGGGGCAGCATTGCTCTTTCGAGAATGGTGTGATTGGCTGGACCACAGAACTAGTATTGGATATGATATGAGTAATATTGTGAGTGTTGATGGTTTCTAAATGGTGGACAAGATTTGTGAAGTTATCATTCTAGCAATCTGGGTCCTTCTTGCCACCAAAGAAAAGACATATGACATTCATAGGAATACCTTTTAAAGACAAAGAGATTTAAAATTTGTTTATTTTGCAACATATTTTAGCTGATACATACAGTTTCTGACTCCTTTCAGTTTAAAGAACAGGACAGGAGGAAAGGAATATGTAAAGCTATTTCTTGATTGTTATTACATAGAGTTTAAGTGTGAATTTGACTTTGTGAGTATTTCAGCTCAATCTTCAGAATCTCACTTGTAGGACTCTTTTCAACTTTAGCACTTTTGCTTTTGCTGGCTTCTTCCATGTTCATATCCAAATCAGCAGGATGTTTTGAAAAGGTCCAACCTATAGGCTTTCCCTAACAAGGCCTGAAGCATTCCAACAAAGGGAACTTTGAACATATCTCACCTAACGAACATCTATAATCCTATATTTTGTTGGATTTTTTTATAATCCTCTTTTTTTGTACAGCTCATTCCCAGAGGTGTTGTAGTATACTTTCATGCTCCATTAGGAAATTGGTATCTGGTTTCTGGGCACAGCAATAGCTCTTTGTAAATTTCAACCTCAGGCAGCTACAACCTGTAGATCTCTCATATGTACACTGAGAACCCTGTCAGCGTTCTCTACCAATTCCTAGGGCACACTCAACCTTCAGAACTCTGAAGGGAATTCAACCATGGATTAAATGTAGCAGGGACTCCCCAGATTGTCATCTGAACAGGTGTGAGAGTCAAAGCATTTTAACAACCATATCTGAAGAAGTCTTTAAAAATCTCCACTTGCTTGATTTTTTCACATTCTTCAAGAGAATTTTAGAACTAATAGGGGAGTGTTCTTAATGACCTCAATCAGTTTAGTCTCTGTGGTAGTAATACTGGGGCTTTGAACTTAGGGCATCCCTTTGCAGCAGACACTCAATCATTTTAAACATATTCTCACACTTGAACCCACTTTTTCCTCTTGTGGGCAAGTATTGCAACTCAGACTTTTCTTCCTAGGCTGGCTTTGAATGGAAATCCTCAGATCTCTAGCTCCTAAGTAGACAAAATTAGAAATGTAAGTCACTGGCATCCAGCTTTTTACATTATTGCTGTTGTTGTTGCTACTACTACTATTATTTTTAATTATGTCTGCTGCTTCATTTTCCTAGGGCCAATCTCTACCTAAAATCCTCCCATGTATACCTCCAATAGAACTTTGATAATGGTTTTGCACTACCACTCTAGCTTGGTTGTTGAGATGGGATTTGCTAACTTTTTGTTCTGGTTAGCCTGGAACCATGAATTTCTTAATCTACTTGACGCCAAAGTAGCTCCAGTTGCAGGCAAAACATACACCAAGCCTTGTAAATGCTTTAACTTGTAGAACTTGACATTTAAGTTCAAATTGCTAATATAACATATCCTCACTTAATGATCATTTCTATCATTTATTGATCACATAAATTGTACTAATAATTGCACCAAATATTTTAACTTAATAGCTAGCATCCCTCTCATTTAAGCCACACAGGAACTTAGTGAAAGTAATTTTTTTACTCTAGATTTCAGATATGAACATTCAGTCATGAATTGTTTTCACATTCAACTGCTAAGTGATTTTGTTGTAGTTATAGTCATTGCTGCTGTTTCAAAGTCCCATGCTACATTAGCTCTCATTAAGTAGTTTGAATGTTACTTACTGAAAATAAATAGAGACAAGTAATTTGCTTCATTCCTCTGTGGCTTCTTATTTATTTGGGCACACTTTAGATATGATAGAAAAGAGGACAATCAACTTTATTTAACTTACTCAAAGCACTGTAGCTAATATTTTTTATAATTATTTTACATATGTTCTATAAGTAGCATTTATCAGAATTGGGATTTTTTTCTGAAAAATAGGAGAAATTTCTTCACCAAGAAAATGATGCACATTTAACAGTAAGGGTGGTTTCTCACACTCCTAACCTAATAATATTTTTAAGTATAGATCCAAATATTCTCAATGCTTTTTCAGTTTTGAGAACAGGAGGAATATTTCACAATTCCAACAGACATTTTCTGTTAGTTTTGTCTGTCACTACTCACTCTTCCTTGGCCTTCTTTGTTTCTTTTCAAGCATGTTCTGACCATTATCTTGTTACAGACTTTCACTATTAGTAAAGAGATCTGTATATGGCACCTGTCACCTCTAATCATACTTGAGAGGAACACAACAAAGGATTTTGCAGATAAAAGTTATATGTTGAATATGTGAGTGACTTGGTATTAATGGTGGCTTTTATGGTTAGTACAACTGTAGGCCAGCTGTCTTCCTCACTGAGCTTGTTATCAAACATATGCCAACTGGCCCTTGAACATGTCCTGAACTTTCTAAATGTGTGTCATTAAGTCTTAAGCTGTTATCCTACTCTGCAATGAACAGCTATGCTCATTTTTCCGTAGGCATGACTGAAGCAGACACATTTTGAAAAGAGCAACCATTGCTGTTAATGTTAGGTAAATACGTTAAATACTAGCCTTTACAAGCTTTGTCCTTAAAGCCACTTCAAATGACTGTGGTGGGATCAACTGAACTTTTAGGGTTTTTTTTTGGTGGTGTCTTAAAACATATTTTATTTTTTAATTTAATTTTATTGTAAAGGTGATATACAGAGGGGTCAGAGTTATGTAAGTAAGGTAATGAGTACATTTCTTGTCAAACTGTGAAACCTCCTCCCTTGTTTTCTATCTTTCCTTTTATGACACTTAAAATACATATTCATAATAATTTCTGTTAAATGAATTTGGCATATGTAAAACTATATTTCCACAGATTTAAGTAAGGTCAATTAGAGAAATGTAGTTCCATTAATGGTATTTTTGGAATTATGTGTTAGAATACAACACAAAATTACTAAGTATATCTATGTGTTCTTTTATCAGTTGTTTTATATTTTGAAGGGACATTCAAAGTCACAGCCTTAGAAAAATACTCAATTTATGACACTTTCTTCTGTGCATTAGAGACCCTAGAAAATAATTCTTGTATCAGAATAAGGTTTAAATAGCATTCTGAGCACTCCACCAACTTCTTCTAAATCTAATAAACCTGGTCAGAGGTATTAAAGATATGCATCTCTCTTTTACTTTTAATTAGATTACTTCTAAGTTTATAGATAAGCTGAGAAATTTCTAATATCTGTAAAAGAAACACACACACATCATATACCTTAGTATGAAAAAAAAACACATACACATACACTTACATGGAGTTTTGGAGTACCCACCATGAAGAGAAAGAAAATTTTGTAAACTATAGAGAAAGAAAAAGAAAATTTTGTAAACTATAGAGAAAGAAAAAGAAAATTTTGTAAACTATAGAGAAAGAACTGGGAATTGGAGGAGACTAACATAAGGCTAGTGTTGAGAATGAAGAGAAGCTTTAAAAGAAAAAAAAATAAGTCCAAAATGTTTCTCATCCTCAGAAAAGATTGTCTTGTTTAAAATAATGTTAGTAATCTTTTTATTTTATTAAACAAAGTAACATTAATATAATTTATGTGAATGCTGTAGATAGTGATCCCTCTGTATTTTCTAACTCATACTCCCATTCTGTAATAATGAACAAACAAATGCTATCCTCAGAAAGCCCAAATGTTTGTGCAGACACATCATGAAAGACTTACAAGGATCTATGTTTTAGAGACACTGACTCTAATACATGAAGCTATTTGTATTAGAATAAAAAAGACACAAGGCCAAGGAAAACTGGAAATACAAAATATATGAAAGGATTATTAGCCACAAAATCAGTATACTAATCTACACTGACATCCAAAACCTTGGCAAAGAACAGGGATATTTCAAGTAGTCAACTCCTGTAGGCTTTTGGTAATAAGGTATTTACCTAGCATCCATTGTATCAGATCTACCAAAAGAATAGCAATAAAAATAGCATTATTTTTTCTTTATAGTTATACCTGAAGTTGACAGTGCAATTTTGTAGTTCTGCCTCTTTACAGTTTCTTTTTCCCAGAGAAATATGTGTGGAAATACAATGTGTTCTCCTGAACAATTTTTTAAAAATAGTTCAAAACAAGATAATAAATACTGTCCGCCATTATAGCTTCTACTCAAGGAATATATTGTATAATTTTAAAGCTAGTAGATTGGAAAGAATATAGATATGTATATATAAAAGTATATACAACAGTCTCTTGAAATTGCATTGCATATAGCCAAAGAATTTTGTAACCTTATGAGAAAGATGTTATGTAAAAGATGTATGTGTGTACTTAGATCTTAGGATTCACTGTTCATTGCAGAAGCCATTCAGCCTGAGTTACAACAAAACCACCTGTCCTAGTAGTTATTTTCAGTTAAGAATGAGCTTTAAAATAAGATTCAGTGATTAGAGATGATTAAAGTCATAAATTAGATAAACAAAAAATAATCTCATTCATTCAACACATAATTGTTAAAGACTACCACCAAGAACTGTGAGTTCAGTAGTAAACAATGTTAACAAATACCTCTATCCTGAAACATTTTTCAGTTGACAAGGAGATCACAATCAGGAAAAATAAGCAAAACATACACTTTTCAAACAATAGATATTTTTAGAGCAGTTTAAGTCCATGGAAAAACTGAGCAGAAAACAGAATTTCCTTTATATACATATCCACATCTTCCACATCAAAGTGGTACTTTTAGTTCAATTGAAGAACTGACCTTAACATATCATTATCATTCCAACCATAATTTCCATTACACTCCGAATTCTGTGCATTAATGTTGGAATAGACAAATGAATGATCACATACATACAGCATAGTTTTACTCTACTGAAAAGCTACTGTATTATACCTATTATCTACTGCTCACCTCTATTGCTTACTATCAATGGATTTTGTTTCGTCACAACTATTTGGATAGCAGTTCTTTATATGTTTCACGAATTATGTATCCAAGATTATAAATTATCTTTTCATTCTCTTGACAGCCCCTGTACAGAAAGAAGTTTTTAATAAAGCCTAGCTTTTCAGGTATTTTATTAATTTTAATGTTTCACCTAATAAATAATCAATGTACATAACATCATCATGATTTTCTCCAATGTTTTCAAATAGAACTTTCATATGTTACATTTTAACACAAAGCTCCATTGACTATCTTGATATTAATGTATTGCTAGATCATGCTTTGATTCACTTTGTCAGTTTTATGCTAACACCATACTATCCATGGAATGAGGTGTGTAACAAAGAGCATAGTGGAAGGCAAGGGAAGAGACAATGGAAAGACATACATGCATGAGTGTGAGGGATATCTGAGGATTTTTTAAAATTAGGTATGAAATGAAAGGATTTTAGTTACAGGTACATTAGGAGTTTTGGTTGCTTTCTTTTGTTTTTCCTATTTCAGCCAAATCATTATAATGCTGCATTGAAATGAGACAGGAAGATATGATGAAGGGGAACCAGTGGGAAGCCTACCAAACAGCTCCTTTAATCTAATAGAAAAACTTTCAAATGTCTCCACCTTTTTCTGAAGATTAGGAACCAGACCATCTATAGAGTACTACAACAGAACTTCTAGGAGTTCAAGCAGATATAAAAGGATAAGTTTAGTACTTATTTCTTTGCTTTGACCCCATGTGCTTTTCCAAGGCAGGCTGTATTTTTCTAGGGAAGGTGATTTATCTTCTCAAATCTGGTAGATTATTCAGCTCTCTAACCTTCTGGATTCTTTTCATTCTCTTCAGTTGCATTAGATTCCAAGGACAGAAAGTAAACAGAGCCACAAACCAAACATCTTAAAAAACAGAAAGTAATTGCCTTATAGTTCTGGGGACCAAGAATTTAAAATAAACATGTCAGCTGGACTTTGTTCTTTCTCAGGGTTGTGAGGAGAAATCTGACAAATTTCTCACTCTTAGTTTGTGGTAGTCCTTTGCTTTATATGGCATTATTACTGCATTTTATTCCTCTTCCTTTTATTACTGTCTCTAAATCCAATTTCTTCTATTTATGAAGACAGAAGTCATCTTAAAGTAGACCTCACTCTAATAATTTCATGTAACCTTGTCATCTGCAAAGGTAAGATTGCAAAAATATGTTGCATTAACAATTACAGAGTTGGGACTTCAACATCTTTTTCAGTTCAATCCACATATCATTTCACCAGGCTCAGGATTGTAAAAATCCTGGTTGCTATTAGTACCAGCTTGGGTTTCATTGCATGTATATCTTCTTCAAATGTCTTCATATATAAACTTGGTAATGTTCATATTTTTGCATGACATCTGTTCATATTGACCATCTATATGCATTAAAACTATTAAATAAACTATTAGAGAAACAATGGCAGTTTACACCACAGTGTAACTATTCAGGAGGCTGAGATCTGAGGATCTCAACTCAAATCTAACTCAGGCAGGAAAACCGAGAAGACTCTGATCTATCTCCAATCAACAAAAAATAAAACAAAACAAAAAAATCCTGCCCAAAGTGGCACTGTGGTTCAAGTGTAACTGCCAGCCTTGAGGGGAAAAAATGTTCAAGTACAGCACCCAGAGTTCAAACCCCAAGACACAAGGAGAAAGAGAGGAGAGAGGGGTGGTGGTGGGGGGTATTACTTTGCCCTTTTGTCTTTTTCCTCTATTTGTTTCTCAAAAAAAATGGATACATATTGGTAGGTGACATCTTGTTGACTTGGTGTATCAACTCAGATATTAATCTCTTCTAGAAATTCCCTCACAAACACATCAGGAAATAGTGTTTTTTTCCAACTATCCAGGCATTTCTTAGATGTGTCAAGTTGATTAACTATCACACTGAGGCAACAAGATTTCCTGAATAATTGAATAGTACAGAGAAGTCCATAATTCTTGACCAAAGTAACTAGAATTCCAATATGTCATTTACAATGACAAGAAAGCTGTAAAAATATATTTAGAAGAACTATGCATGTGGAACTCTTAGAAACTGTAGTAACAACTGAGAGTACTTGGATATAGTTTAGATAGATGTTTTGCTGGTGAAACACTTAAAAGAATTTGAAATATAATTAAAATTGATGACTTAAAGATCTTAGTCTTTTTATTGTGAAAATACTGTACAGAGGGGTTACAATTACATGGGCAAGATAATGAGTACATTTCTTATCAAGCATTGTAGCCTCCTCTTTTGTTTCTCCTTCCCATCCCTTCCCATCCACCCCCCACCCTACCCAGTCTTCCACCAAAGTTGTAAAGTTCACTATGACAACTTGTACTTCTCATTGTTGCAACGGGTCCACCTGTATCCTTATTTAAATGACTTGTTTTTCTCCTTCCCCTCCACAAATTATATCGACATCAAATACAGTGAAAGCAGGGATTAAAAATACTGTGGGTCAGATAAGTTGATGTTAGGGAAATGAACCCTAAGATATGTATTCAAATGTGTTTCTAACACATTTATAAGATTATTTCTTTGTTGCTTTGTATGTCCCTTCCCCATGGTAAGATCTTAGTCTTAAAGCTGAAAAAAGTATAAGACAGTAAGGAAGGAAGGAATATCTACACAAGATGCAAGGAAAACCAGGTTTATGTGTCAGAAGGTACATGGAATGATGATTTCAAGAAGAGTGTTTCAAACACTGCTAATGGAGCAGATAAAAATACTAATAAATAATTGTTTCAAAGTTAGTATTAGAGGAAAAAGAAAGGTAATGCAGTATGTGGTGCAAACATACTCAGAAATGTGACAAGAAAGATGGGAATCTGGTGGTTGAAACAACACAAGCTCCATCCTCTCAACTCAGCAGGAAAGTGGCATCCGGTTGATATGGTTCCTGGGCTCCCGGGGCTTCCTTCCACTCCCTCTAATGCCTGCCAGGGTTTTATCCCTGGGAGAAGCAAGCCTTCAGATTTTCTCATTCTGCTCTCAGCTGCCTCTGTTGAGATTAGGTTCCTGGGCCAGACCATTTCGGAAGAATAGCATGTTTAAATACATTATTCCTATGAAATACAACCACTTTCACTTTAAGTCTCTGAAAAAAATATCATTTATTTGCTCCGTTCATTTTCCTCAAAAGACAGAAGATTGTAGTCTTATAATGGAATTCACAAGTGTTAAAAGCTGAACTAGACAATTGAACAAGAACATGTTCTCATGAATGAATAATGTACAGTGAATATGATTCAATAGCATATACTTTTATATCAAAATGTTACTATGGCTACATCTGGAATATTACAAATGGGAAATTCATTTTAAAAACAAAGTACAAGCCTCTTCCAAAAAATCAATGAGTATAATACATTTAGGATAAAACTGACAATCATGAATTTTTCAAACTACATTCTAGACTCAATTTTCCATAGCCTAAATATTACATAGATTGCCTATCCTAACATTCTATTTGTTAATCAATAGAATGTAACCATTTATATATGTATATTGCACAAAATGTTCTTTTTAAAATTTCTAAGAATTAACCACAGCCCCACAAATTGGAAAGGACGTTGTATTTTAAAATGTGGAAGCTAGCTCTTAACTATCTGAACCAAAGATTTGATTATTTTTATTGTTTATATTAACCATATTTTTTGAGAAACATGTGACCCTATCTAAAACCAAATCAATGTACACAGCATTATTTTACCTGGAAAAATTTATTCTGGCTTTAGTATAGACAACAAATGAGGTCTACGTGACAATCACTTTGGGGATTTGAGAGATCTCATAGAGAATAATTTGAAATATGAACAAAATATAAAATTAGTTAGATAATATTACATGTGAGTTGAATGAATCTTGAGGATTTTGTTTTATTTCATGTTTTGGTGCCATTGCTGTGGCTTGAATTCAATGCTTGATTGCTGTTCCTGAGTTTTCTTTTTTTACTTTTTTCTTTTTTTTCTCAAGATACTCTACCATGTAGAACCACAGCTCTACTTCCAGCTTTTTTTTTGCAGCTAATTGGAGATAAGAGTATTACAGCATTCCTCATCAGATCTTGCTTCAAACCCTGATCCTCAGATCTCAGCCTCTAGAGTAGCTAGGATTACAGGCATGAGCCACTGGTGCCTGGCTTTAGGATACCACTTGTTTTTTTTTTTTTTTTGCTGTGGGGTGGAGTGGGTGGGGGTGTGTGGGTTAGTCATGGGGCCTAAACTCTGGGCCTGGGCGCTGTCCCTCAGCTCTTCAGCTCAAGCCTAGCACTTTACTCCCCTGAGCTACATCGCCACTTGGCTTTTTCTGTTTATGTGGTGTTGAGGAATTGAACCCAGGGCCTCATGCATGCAAGGCAACTACTCAACCACTGAGCCACCTTCCCAGCCTTCATACCACTTTTAAAAAGAACATTTTTTAAATGCTTACAGTGACTTTCTAAACCATTTATCATTAATGACCAGATACAGATTTTTAATTAAACTGTTTGTTTGGTTTTATTTACAGTATGTCAAGTTTATTTATTAGATTTCCTTCTACAAGTATTTATGAAGAGCCAATTTGTCTTTGGAATTACCCTTGGTTCTGCCTCTGAATTTTACCACATGGTAGGCCAACTTGTCTTTATACCTTTCTAAGATACTAATTTTGCTGATCTTGAGACCATCTATTTGAAATAGTATTCTTTTATTTTTCAAATGAGATATTTCAACTGACATTAAAAATTATTATCTATTAGAGATAATTATAAACGTTTAAAAGAATGCTTTTGAGTTTTGACCACTTTTTAGAATACAAAGTCAGCATGACTATTTGTTGGCTACATCTCAAAATGTTTCCATATTTTATTTTAGAATACGTACATGAGTATATACTTTGGTTTTTAGCAATGAACTAAAATCTGCAACTTCCTAACTGATGTTTTTTTTTACAGAGTATTTGTCAGTGATATCGTGATATCCAATCATGAGTTATTATGAGACTGTTCTTATTTTCCGTAAATATTTACTTTGACTTTTTTAATCTCCTAACAAGTGCAGAGCACTTTTGTAAGAATTGCTGATCTAAATATATTGTCAGAGATGATAAGAGTTAAAAACTATTTTCATTTACTTTATATGTACTCTGAAACAACAGTTTAAATTTTAAAAAAAGTTGAGTTGGAGATGATAGGTCCTTCCTACCTTGTAGATACTTGCCTTCAGATCTAGCATTTAGGTGATTTAGAGTAAGACTGGCCTGGGCTGGTGTCAAATACAATGAATGAAAAAGAGGCCAGCTTGCTTTTATGTTTCTACTCACTAAATAATAATAATAATAATAGAGCCCAGAACCAACGACTCATGCCAGTAATCCTAGCTCCTCATGAGGCTCAGATTTGAGAATCTTCATGAGACTCCAAAACTGTGAAAGTGGAGCTGAGGCTCAAGTGGTAGAGTTCTAACCTTGAGTCAAGAAGCTAAAGAACAGTTCTTGGGCCCTGAGTTCAAACTCTGGAACTGGCAAGCACACAAAAATAAGAATTAGTAATAACAATAATAATGCCAGAAAGGGAACAGTAACTTTATCTTCTGAGTAAATAATTTCTCAGTATAACCAGAGCATATTAGTGAAAACACAAATCTCCAAAACTTTTCTTTGATAAAACTTTAACATGGAAATGCTTTAAAGGTAATTTTTTTACATGCATTTTAAACTTATAGGAAATTTGCAGGTTTCTGGTTTTATTTTCAAGCCCAAGAAGGAAATGGTTGTTTTAAAGCTACTAAGTATATACATACAGTGATATTGATAGCATATGAGCTAATCCAGCTATACTAATTAAATCACATGACTGTAGTTTAAGGGAGTATCTTCATGTTCAAACTAGAGAGAAAACGGAAAGCTACAGTAGATACATGGACTTTCACTTCTTTCCATCCGGAATGATTTGTGGCCTGTCATTCTGATCTCTCTGTAAGAAGACACAGCTGTCTGGAGGATCTGAGTGCATGTCCCAGAAGCTTGAAGCTCACTGAGAACAAAATGTAGATTATCAGAAATATGGATGCAAGCTTCTTTAATAACTTGCTCCTCCTCTGATCAATTATCATATTTATCTTAGATATTTCCACAATTCAGAACTCAGAGTTGTTTGTTTTCCCTTCATTCAGATTTGCATTAGACTTTCACTGTGCCCCTAGTCACCACGAAAAAAACAGTGGAATATAACCTTTAATAAAATTCAATTTATGTGTTATATTCATACATTTAAATTTTAATTTCTTTATGAGTAGGCAAATGTTACTTCTTTATACTCCTTGTACATAGATCTAAAGCTAAGCTATTAAGAATTATTTATACAGGAACAAATGAACAATCTAAGCACTTAGAAGTCTGAGCAGGAAGGTTATGAGATCAAGGCAAGAATGGGCTACATAATGACCAGGAATATGTAGCAAGAATATATAGCCTATAAATAAATAAGTAAATAAATAAATAATCAATAGTATTCTATCTCTTGTTTATAATGAATGTCAATCTAAGTCCTTGATCAGAAAGGACTTCCATGTAATTCTGAGTAATATATTTTTAAGTGTCTCATACAGAAACAAATTTGAGTTTTATAAAAATTAGTTGTCTTCTGAAAATGTAAATCATTACCTTTTCTGAAATATGAGTATGTGTTATGTTTTACAGATCAGTAATTTACACTGTAGAACCTGATTTTATGTAGATTATATAAATGCATAATCTCTTGTTTAAAAGAACATGCACACCGGGCGCCGGTGGCTCACGCCTGTAATTCTAGCTACTCAGGAGGCTGAGATCTGTGGATTGCGGTTCAAAGCCAGCCCAGGCAGGAAAGTCTGCGAGAATCTTATCTCTAATAAACCACTTGAAAACTGTAAGTGGCTCTGTGGCTCAAGCGGTAAGGCTCTCACCTTGAGCTGAAGAAAGCAGGGACAGTGCCCAGACCCAGAGTTCAAGCCCCATGACTGACAAAAAGAAAAAAAAGAAGATACACTTATCCAGCAGCATCAGACAAGTAAATATAAAGAATTACCCAAGATAAGAACCCATGGCTCTTGTGTCAGAGATGGCCATCTTCCCTTCTTCCACTGTGGAGCTTGCAGCTTACCATTTACAACTGTGCAGCTTACAGCTGCTACTTCTGAGTGTTTTCCCCAGTGTATACACTGAAACTTAAAGATTTTTTTTTAAAGCATGATTAATTCATGAAGGTAAAGTCTTCATGCATGGGATAAACGTCTTTATAAAAAGTAATAGGTTTATCTCTGGAGGGGACAGCAACAAGTACTGATTTAGAAGAACAAATCAGCTCTCACCAGATGTCAAGCATGTTGCCATCATCACCTTAGGATCCTCCTTCAGGAACTATGAGAAATAATGTTCCGAAAGCTCTGCAGCCTCAGACAGGGAAGCACAAATGAACTAAGACACCAGCCTCCTCGGAAACAGATTCCAATGAGGTGTGAGCAAAACAATTATTACCATGGGAAAGTTTTGTTCTCTTCCTGTGAATTAAAACAATAATATATCTGCAATCCTGTTCTTCCTTTACAAAATGATTTCTGGATAGTAATATTACCATTAAAGAAATACTAAATTTAAAAAATATTTTCTAAGGAAAAGGTTTAGGCCCAGAAAAACCATGTAGTGGAGAGCTATCCTATAGTCTAGACATTATCTAAGATAAATTGAAAAATATACTATATGTCATTGTTCTTTGTAACATCTTTGCTATAGCAAATTATTCCTTACTTTGATACTAAAAAATCTTTAACAAAGACATAAGAGATTCATTTCTTAGGCTTCTTCAAAAGTAGATATTAGGCCAAATACTCAGCTTTGCGAGTAATATGCATTGACATCAAAGGAGAAACTCTGATTCAAAATCTATTTATACAAACAATCAGGTTCTATATAAGGTCTATTCAAATCATAGCATTGCATACATATTTCTAAATGTCTGGTTGACTGATTAAATATGTACATAGATAGCCATGTAATTTGGAATTTGTTTAATTTTATGCTTACGGTGGTTTGGAATAATCATATTCACATTGAAAATCAGAATCACTGTATTATCACAGGCTGAATATTCCTAAAATTCTGACAGGTTATAGTTTAATAGATAATCATAAGATTTTTGTTTTATGGAGGATTGTGTATATTTTATTACAAGTAATACAGAAGTAATTGAAATAATATGTTTAACTAAAATACTAAAATGTTGACATAAATATCTGATGGCAATAGACTACTCACAGTGCCTGAATCTGAGTTACATCACAGGCTTGAAGCATTGCTAAGGAAGATGCCTGTGTTCAGGAATTCTTTTTTCTTTTTTTAATACATCTTTATTGTGAAAATACCATACAGAGGGATTACAATTACATGAGCAAGGTAATGAATACATTTCTTATCAAGCATTGTTGCCTCCTCCTTCCTTTTTCCCCTATCATCCCTTCCCTCCCACCTCTTAATTGCAAATGATTGAATTCCAGTTTCCAACTTGAAAGCCCAATGGACTTATCACCATGAAAGGTACTTTATGAGAGATATTGACTAGAATAGGTGTATTATAGAAAGCAATGGAAGTGCTGTAACAGCATTTTTTTTCATATTGGAGGCAAATTTGCAACTTCCACAGGGAATGCAGCTCCTTCAAATGCAATATGTGCCATCTAATATTACTTTTCATCTTTATAGTCTAAGATATGAAATTTTATGTTTCACTTTCAAAACATAGAGGAAACATAGTACTACATTAAGTTTTCTCAATTCCTTTGTGCTTCACATGTATTCTATGCACATAAAATAAATTTACTGTTAGAATGTAGAAGAGCAAAATCTTGATTAGTGCTGATTAATTGTATATGCTTGTTATTTGGCATACAGGCAAATATAAATGAGCAAAATTCAATAATGCAGAAGGAAACTAGGCATAACAAAATTAAAGATAGTCATAATAAAACTGTAAGTGGAATAACTCAAGTTCCACAAAACCATTTTTAACAAGACATTTCTCTATAATAAGCATGGTATTCTAAATAGTTTTTAACTGTTCTTTGACAGTTTTAAACATTTGGATACTATCTTTACTCTAATAACAATATTCATTTAACTTGTTAATAAATATCATGTGAAATAAAGAAATATAGCAGTTCTAGAATATGGCGAAGTATTTTTAGACTCAAAATTAGTAATTGCTAAATATGTTGATTTTCTTCATTAATGCAACAAATTCAGTTTTCTGCATGTTTAGACTACAGAGCTGTAAGTTTTATTCTGTCTTATTAATCCTCCACTTTTCACACTAAAGATTATGCCACTTTGTTTCTTTTGTCCTCAATCAAACTTCTGAACATGAAGATAGAGAATGTAAATTGAAGTTATTTTCTTACAATCCATAAAGGTAAACAATATCATTTCATATTTGTTTATATACTTTTCTTCATCTTCATTTGCATGCAATTCCTATTTTCTCCTAATTTCTTAAGGGATATTATTTCCCAATATCTCTTTTCTGATATAAAAATGTCAATTTTTTTCTGAGATTAAGAGACTTTAAACACATGATATTAAAATGTGTATAATATTTATTATTTTAAAAATAGTATGACACCAAATATATAATAAAGCAGGTAGCTTCATTTTCTACTACTAACCTGTGTGTGTGTGTGTGTGTGTGTATGTGCTGATCCTGGGGCTTGAGGGTTTTAATTCAGGGCCTAGGTGCTGCTTTGAACTTTTATGCTCAGTGCTAGTACTCTACCACTTGAGCCATACATCTAAACTTCTGGCTTTTTTGGTAATTAATTGCATACAGTAGTCTCACAGATACTCCAGCTGGATTTGAACTGTGATCCTCTCACCTCAGCCTCCTTGAGTAGCTAGGGTTACATGGGTGAGCCACCGGTGCTCAGCTTCAAATTTATAATCATTTATGGTTAGCTTTGTTCTTCATCCTAAACTATAAAGGAGAAATTCCTTCACAGTGTTTTGTAGCACTCTGTAAAATGGCTCAAAAATTTTAAATATTCTAGGCCTCATTCCAGCATGGTGGTATTTATGATCACAAATGCTACGTCTGCCTCAAATTCTTCAGTGCACACCCATGTGTAGAAACATGGATGAAAATGTGAGAAGGAAGAAGACAAAGAAAAGGAAGAAATTCTGGCTTAAATGTGGATTAATCTAAAGCATAACCACAAAGCACAAAAGCCACCAATGCCCAGTTATTTATCTACTTTCATTTGATTACTGTCTTAATGTTCTACAATGTTTCCCAATTAAAAATCTTTACCAAATTGTATCTAAATATCATCCCTAACTTTTAATTTATCTCTTTAAAGTCCAATCAGCCACACTACTGAAGTCAACAAAAACTTCCTGTTGCAAAATTTATTGCTTTTTATATATTTTTATTGTAAAACTACTGTACAGAAGGGTTACAGTTACATGAGTAAGTTAATGAGTACATTTCCTATCAAGCTCCATTGCTTTTCCCCTACCATCCCTTCCTTTCCCACCACCCCAACTCCTCCCTCCCTCCCAAGTTGTAAAGTTCGTTTTCAACATAGGGTCTTATACATCTCATTGTTACAATGGGTCAACCTGTATCCTTATTTAAGCATTTTGTTATTTCCCTTCCCCTCCCCAAATTACAGAAATGTATATACAAGATGCAGGACACTGGAATCAAATACAGTGAAAACAGGGGTTATATCATGGGGGAAAAAACATACAAAATAAACAAAAAAATCACATGGTACATTATAAATACATGATGCTAAGCGAAATGAACCCCAAGATAGGGACACAAGTGGTTTTATCGTTCTTGCTATAGCACAAATTCTGACCAGTCTTGACCTCAAGCCACTAATAGAACCACCATGACCATGGAGTTGCATCCTGGTGTGTTTATAATTTCTAACCTATGCAGGACACTGGAATCAAATACAGAAACAACAGGGGTTATAGCATGGGGGAAGAACATACAAAAGAAACAAAATTCACACAGTACATTATAAATACATTAAAAACAACAGCAAGAAAGATAAAACCACTTCTGTCTTTATCTTGGGGTTCATTTTGCTTAGCATCATCTTATATGGCCATATGTGGGACATAGCTTCTGAGCTTTTCTGCTTGCCCTAGACATATACTAGTTATTGTTAATAATGGAAACCATGGGCCCTATGTTTCTTTGGGTCTGGCTTACTTCACTTAATATAATTTTTTTGGGGGGGGGCGTTGGTCGTGGGGCCTGAACTCTGGACCTGGGTGCTATCCCTCAGCTCTTCAGCTCAAGGCTAGCACTCTACCACTTGAGTCACAGAGCCACTTCTGGCTTTTTTCTTTTTTGCTTATGTGATGCTGAGGAATCTAACCCAGGGCCTCAGGCATGTAAGGCAAGTGCTCTACCACTGAGCCACCTTCCCAGACCCTTCACTCAATATAATTTTTCCAAGTCTTTCCATTTCCTAAAAAATGGGGCAATGTCATTCTTTCTGATGGCAGCATAAATCCCATTGTGTATATATACCACGTTTTCTTGATCCATTCATCTACTGAGGGGCAACTGGGTTGGTTACATATCTTAGCTATGGTAACTAATCCTGTCATAAACATAGTTGTGCTGGTAGCTTTAGTATAGCCTTCAGGCTCTTGGCAATCTCTGATCTTGGCACTAGAGAGCAATTATGGCATCCTCCCCTTGAATGTCATCATGTTATTTGTAAAGTCACAATATTCTCTCTTTCTGTTTTCTTTTCTTGTTCTCCCTAGCAGCTTTCATTTTCCTCCTAGCCTATGTTTCCTTTACATAACTCCATTATCTAAGGAGTATAGGGTTCTTTTGCTTATATCTACTCTGTAGAAATTTTGTTATCCCATTTCTTTATTCAAACCTGCTAGAATGTGAACTCTATGAACTTATAGCTCCCTATTTCTTCCAACACCTAAGCTTAGAACACTTGGTTCTCAGTGTTCTTCTAAAGTTTCTGACCCACATGTTCCTTTCATTGGCGAAATTTTTCTAAAAAGAACTCAATATGAGGCTGGGAATGTGGCTCAGTGGAAGAATGCTTGCCTTGCATGCATGAGGCACTGGGTTTAATTCCTCAGCACCATATAAGCAGAAAAGCTCAGAAGTGGCACTATGGCCTAAAAGGTAGAGTGCTCACCTTGAGCTGAAGAGCTGAGTGACAGCGCCCACGCCCAGAGTTCAGGCCCCATGACTCATACACACACATACACACACAAAAGACTCAATATGATTTTTCATCTTACCTATTTGCTTTCATATGCCATTCCTACTTTGATGACAATTGTAACCATCTTATCTTTTTGGATGTCTTTCTGGAATTGATGTTCTTTAAAGTCTCAGCAATGTAATGATGTAATTTTAGTTTCTTATACATTGATAACTCTTGAAGCACCTTCAGCAGCCCAACAATTCCCTTTGTGTTGTCTACTACCCTTAAAAAATTGAGAAGACTGTGAAAGTAGCTCAGTGGAATAATACTTGCCTATAATGTACAAACTCAAAATAAAAATGGAAAAAAGAGAAGGAAACAAAAGAATAGAAAAGTACAAATATCTACAAGGAAATAAATTATTTTTCATCAAGTTAAATTGTCATGCTTTATTAAAAAAAAAAGTAGGACTTCTCAGCTCATTTGCCCTTGGAATGAAAAAAAATAAAAATCTCTCCACCAAAGTGTAAAATGTCATCCAAACACAGGAAAGAAAGAAACAATTTATTGCATTTCTTTATATAAAACTGATAGCTTTGGTTTCATGAGAAAGCTGCCATTTTTCCAGCAAGTACAGATGCCCTATACTGTGAAGGGTTGCCATTTAAAGAACAACCAGGAAGCAATTCAATGAGAGGGAATTGTTAAGGATAGGTTTCTTGCTGCATTCCAATCATGTTCTTTTCAAAACCTGGCTTTATGGATTTTAAAGAAATCCTGAGGGGGCACTCTTTTCCTTTTGTCCCACTGAAATATCATCATTAAACTCCTCTAAAAATGGTTTCTGATATGATTCCGTTTCCAGCTGAGGCAACGTTTTCTATAAGTAATAACAAAACAGCTGAACTGAGTAAAAGCAAACTGGGCAGACAGGAATACCAATCCTGATGGGACCAAAGGGAGCCCTGTGTTAACTTCTGAAGTACCTGAACTTTTCTGAACCAGTTGCTTTTGACTGAAATTGGAAATGCTCTTTTACTTTTGAATTCCTGCCAGAGGGGGGATGCTATGGTAGACTTCTCTAGCTATTTTTCTTCTTTTTCTGAAGAATTCAAGACAGGAGATGTCAATGTGTGTGCTTAAGCGTAAAAGTGGTCATTTTTTAACCACTGGTGGGAAAGTGGTTCACCAGTGGGGAGCTAAGTGTTGAAATCTGGCATTAATCCAGCAGCGTTGGACCAATAGATCACAGATAACTATAGAGTATATGCTGGAGAGTTCCCTGGTTTAAAATGAAAATAAAAAAAAATGGAGAGTATTGAGAAGTAAGACAGGAGATTTTTCAAAAGGTGCAGTGTACTGCTCTATTGACTTAAACCAGCCACAAGGAAATTTTAAAACAATTTCGAGAATAGAGTGCAACTACCTCTATGAAGATCACTCTTCATAACATAGGTGGATGGGGAATATTCCAGTATGAAGCATTGCCTAGCACATGTGTTTACCTTAAGGCTTCAGTGGATACTAAATCATCTTCTCAAAGTTTACTGAATTTAAGCTGAGCAGGCTGTTTATGTCACCCAGAAGCAACAATAATGACACCCCTAGAAGTAGAAGTAGAAGTAAAAATGTCAGACTTCTTTCTCTTGAGGGAAATTTAAGAAAAGCAGAGTTCCAATCCTTCTACCGACATCAGAATGATCTGTGTGGCTAAAAGCGCTAGCTACCTTGTTTCCCACATTAAGTCACAATGTAAAGTTCTCATCATCCAAAAATCACATTTTAAAAACATCAGATTTTTTTGGTCATTTTCTTAAGGACTGAAAAGGGATCTGTGGCAGGAGGAGAGGCCAAGAATAAAAGGGTCAGAGCAAACAAACACAAGGCATGAAAATATGAAAATATATGTGGTTCACCACAGTGAACCACGTTAAGCTGTACAATCACTATACATTAAAATTGTAATAAAAAAGTTGTTAGGTAATTTTAAATAAAAATTCTATTAAAAATCTCCTATGAAGAATATTCAAATTATAAATCAGGAAGGAATTCTGAAATCAATTTTCCTCATCTTTTAAAGCATAACTAAATTATGATAGTTTGAATTTAAAACCTTACCCATTTAAATTTTGGATAAACTTCATTCCAGAATCAGTACTTTGAGATTAATTTTAGCTAAAGTATGTTAAGAAGTAAAGAACTAACACTAAAACTGTTATATGTAAATACATGCTTCTTATAAAATACGGGTTTCTCATAATTCTACTTAAGTAGAATCAAGAAATTAAAATTATATTATTTTTCCAGAAGGTGGCTATGCTCACTGGGTTAATTGTACTGGTCTCACTCTAAGCTGTCATGTAGCTGTATATACGTGGCTACAATCATGTGCATATTAGACAGAATTCTATGCTATTGACACAGCATCTAGTATGGTATGTCAGAATAGTACCCAAATTTTCTTTCATGATAACCTTTGAAAGGAAGTCTTCTGAGAGCAAAGAAATGCCTTCTGTCAGTCCTCTTAAAGATTTAGATCAGAGAAGATGGAAGATAATTTATTTCCATATTGTATCTGCTAATACAAGTTTATATGACACTCCTAATTGAATGAAGTCAGGTAGGAAAGAGGGAAATACCTATATATACACTTCCTTGTGGATCACGTTTGGAGGCTAGGTAAACTTACACAGTGAAATTTCACTTTGAGTTTTCTGCCAAGGATTTTAATTCTCTGTAAATGAAGTTTTTAATGATATTTGGAGTTGATTGGAAACTAGAGATAAAATAAGAGAAAGAAGCCCCATGGAAACTATTTCTATATTGCATGATGATTTTTGATATAAGGAAGATAAAACTTGAAAAAGTTATTGTCTGTTATTTAAATAAATTTTGAAATAAGATTTATTCTCAGTGTAATGTCTGTCATAATATGTTTATGCAACTCGATTATACAAAACACAGGAATATAAGGAATGTTATATTAATATGTTTTTTTCTAATATGCTTGTTTATTCCTGTCTGAACTTCGTGATAAAATTTTAAATTATATATTTATATTGTATGATGCATGCTTATAAATGTTCTGTCTCTCTCTACTAGTATCTCTCCAACTGTATTAATAATAAACATCAAACATTTTGAGAGTTCTCATAAAATATATTTATTTTAAATTTGAGAATTGCAATGTATGATTGTATTACTGTTGTTGTACAATAGCTATATTTCGGATTTACTACATTTTTAATATTATTTTCACTTTTAAGTGTAATTTATATTCAGGATGGGAAAAAGTCTACCCATTCATATTTTCTTCTATGTCATTTGTCCATAGTCTAAATTTCTTAAATTATATTTTTCCCTATAAAAGAAAACATAGTTTTAAATAAATAGGCGAACAAAGCCTACCATAGAAATTGTATATTTATCATAACTTAGCTGGTGACTAAATATTTTAAATATCAAATATCTTTTATTATGAACATTGTATTTTTTTTCAGAAAGGGCTAATCTTACATAATCCCTAATAACAATCTTCTTTATTTCAGTATGCTACTCAAATACTCCAGCACGGAGAACTATTACATTATGTTTCTTTTGTGTGTTCAACATCATAGTCTTATACAGATTCAGAGACAAAATAAAATGTAAAACATTCTATACAAAATACATTTAAATGTTAGAGCTTTATGGTTCATTACCTAAGGAGCAAGATATACAAATATCTCTGTGACAACATATTATATCAGCAATATTGCACACACGATTGCTACATTAAAGGGAGCATTAAAATATTAAACAAAAAGTGAACAGACATTTGAATAGTCAAATAAACTTACCAAAGAGAGATCTTATACCATAAATAATCTTTCCACTTAAAACTATTGTTTTTTTTTTGTGTATGTTTGCTTCATAATGGAGAGCTGTTGCTAACTCAATGAGATCTTACTCATTCTTATTCAAAATGAATTGTTCCACACTGTGTCCACATAACTTTTCAGGCATGTATCTATCTGTGCTACATATTTAAAGGATTTCACATGAATTAGATGGTATGGGGATAGAAGACATTGTGTTGCTCAATATTACTGCAGTGCTAGTTATTTCAATTGTTCTTACTGTCTAAGAACTTTTTAAAAATATTTTTTTCTGTTAGCTTTTCTTTAACACAAAATTCTCCAGTGTGAAGTTTCTTTTTCCATGTGTATTTTCTTCTATCCTCCCACAAAGAAAATGTTACCTCATCAACGTATTATCAATATACAGCATTCTCCTTATTGTTAAAAATTCAATAGAGCTAGTATAAAATGGAAAACAAAAGGTAGACATAATTTTGGTGCAATATTCAAAATACATAAAATGGCCATAAAAAATCATGGGCTCCACAGGATGGGAGAAGATCTTTATTAGCTATGCATCAGATAAGCACCTCATATTTAAAATATACTTAGACCTCAAATTAAACCCCTCAAAAATAAAACCTCAAAGAAACAACAACCCAATTAATAAATGGGCTAAGCACTTAAAGATAGCCTTCACACAAGAAGTAAGAATGGCCAGTAGACATATAAAAATACGTTCATCTCTGACCACAAAAGAAGTGCAAATCAAAAATATGTTGAGATTTCACCTCACCCCAGTTAAAATGGCCAGTATCAAGAAAACTAACAATCATTAATGCTGGCAGGGATATGTACAAGCAGGAATGCTATTACACTGTTGATGGGAATGTAAACTTGTTCAACCACTCTGGAAAGCAGAACGGAGTTTCTGCAGTTCCACTCCTGGGCATTGATTCTGTAAATGACAAACAAGGCCACACTAAAGCAACTGGCTCAGACATGGTAATTGCAGTTTGGTTCCCATAGTCTAGATAGGGAATGAACCTACATGCCCCTCAATGGATGAATGGATCAAGAATATGTGGTGTATATATAGGCAGTGGAAATCTATGCTTCTATCAGAAAGAATAATATTGCACTACTTATAAGAAAATGGAAACTCGTGGAAAGAAATATTTTAAATGAAGTAAACCAGACCCAGAGAAATTTAGGTTGAATGGTTTCCTTCATTTGTTGTAACTAGAGAGTGCATCTAAATCTGTAAGTAAATATATTGGATGGACATAAATTAAAATTGGACATAAATTATATGGAACTCTAGATACTCACACAATCAGACTAAAGGAGGATATTCTTAGGAGAGAATCACAAAGGTTCAGTAACTATATGTATATGATCACATAAAGATATATTTATAAAAATAAATGGAAAACAAAAAATGAAAAAAGAAATGGAAACAAGAGGTTTTATGTTATATTTGCTTCCTGTTTCTATTTGTATGTTTGTTTCTCTGTTGCTATTTTTGGTTTCTATACCTTCTGTCTTCTATGTAAGTTTATCTATTTTGGGGAGTACAAATGGGAACACAGAAATGGTGGGACAAAGGGTCAACAAATGCAGCAGTGATACTCAGTAGACATTATGTTGAAAACGAACATTGAAACTTGTGGAGGAGAGGAGTCTGGAGAGAAAAATTGGGCAAAAATGAGGGAAGAGGTGACTGTTGCAAAACAAATGTACTCATTACCTGACTTACATAAGTGTAAACCCTCTTTATATAATCTTTACAATGATATTTTTAAAATAAAGAAAACAGAACTTTAAAAACAATCATAAACTCCTAGTTCCTGAACTCATGAAATAAAATATGAGAAAAATAAATTGAGCAACCTCAATGGGAATAATTTAGAAACCTGATAATGTAAAAGAGCGATGATCATTTCTGAAACATGCATAGACAAACATTACAAACAGGGTCTATACTCGGGATTCTTCCAGACATCACGGAGAGATAATACAAAGGTGATAATGAGTTCTTTGAAAACTTCTCCCTTCCAGTTCTCAACTTGAGAAGGACAAAGCAAAACAGCTTTGCTTCAAAAGGAAACAGAAAACTCTTTTCAACTCAAAAATGGATTTTGTTTTGGCAAGCAGCTTGAAATTATTTCTTAAAGTATGTTTGCTAAATTGGATACTTTTCCCTTCTAGAGTATATACACATTCCCAATATTAGGAAGAGACAATGACCAAATAAAAAAATTAAAATTTTCAAGAATAAAATAATAGTTACAATAAGAAAGATTATCTAGGTGCTGGGAAGGTGGCTTAGTAGTAGAGTGCTTGCCTTGCATGCATGAGGCTCTGGGTTTGATTCCTCAGCACCATATAAGTAGAAAAGCCAGTAGTGGTGCTATACTCAAGTGGTAGAGTGCTAGCTTTGAGCTGAAAAGCTGAGGGACAGCACCCAGACCCAGAGTTCAGTCCCCATGACTGACAAAAAGAAAAAAAATTAACTAGAAAACAGTTAAAGTCTGCACAAAAGACGCATTATTTTTATGTGTGATCCCAAAATAAGTAAAAGTGTTTTATTTTATTTAAAATGTGTCTTGCTGAGCAAGTGAAATTTTGTTCAATTGATTAGCCTAAAGCTTCTTCAAATTTCATGTTTTTCAGGTTTGCCTGTATACTGAAACTGTTCATTTAAACCTGTCACATAACTTCCTTTTGATAAACCACCTCCTTCTCCTTCATGTTAAAAAAAAAAAGAATCAAAGTTGTCAGCTCTTGTCACAAACAACATTCCCAAGTTATCACTGAGTTTTAGAAACGTATGTTTAATGTCTTTTAAATGTGCCTATTTCTGCATTTCTTATACAACTCCATTGCTCTATTTTAGTTGTCATTACAGTTTCTACAGTTTCTAAAATAAAATATCTAAAATTCCATTACTGATAAACAGGCTTTATTAATAGACATTCTATATACATATTATATATTATATACAATATAAACTCTAGATAAGATAGATGATACATGAACATTAGCTGGGTAGACAGACAAGTAGACTGTAATCAAGTATAATTCTGGAGGCCTGATCAAATACAAATTTTATTCATTGTTTGAAAAACATGCTTTGTAAGTTTTAGTGATTATAATCATATATTTTGAACAAGGCTGAATAGTAAGAATTTCATGGTTTTTGAGCTAAAAGCAAACCTTAGAAAGCAGATATCTTATGTGCTAGACTGAGAAGCAAGTTCATATCTATCGAAAAGCTTGATGGCACAGTTAAGTTTTAATACTAACTGAATAATTCACTGGATTGATTCTTATAATGTTATTAACATTATATTATCATAATAAAAGCAAGATGTATATTGGGAATACTTATAATGTGCCAGCTAAAACATAAGTGCTTTTAAGTTTTATCACACTGAACATTCAAGCTCATCCAATATAAGCTAGGTATTATTATCATAATCCACTTAATAGATAAGACTAAAAAGATGAAGTCATTTCCAAAGGTGAAATGGCTAGAAATTGTAGTTTTGTTTTCATTTTGTTTTCATAGATGGCTTTCCTTGCACCAATAACTGATTATATTTGGATTTTAACAAATGTAAAGTGTGTCGTCTTTGCAATATTTATCAGAGAACATGAAAAATGAATACTAGTCTAAATTGTCCTTCTTAGGTGAAGCATAAAATAACATAGCACCTAAACTTCCCTGGGGATGGGGAAGTAATGAAATAAGAATTGTTTTGTCCCCAGAATTAATAGAAGCATAGCTACTCGTTGATGAACTGTTGACATGTCTGCAACCAAAAACCAACACATATGTTCTCCTGTGATGCTGCCAAATTAAAATGTGAGAGGGAATTCTGTGTCCAACAGCTGTTGACATTTTATGCAGCCTTACAACCTTTTACTAAGTTAATTATATATACTATAACATCTAATATATATAATACATATTTACTCATAATTGCATAATGAACTATTGCTCTTTTTTCCATTTAAAAGTCAGCATATAGAAAATAAAGGGAAACTCTTAAAATTCAATTAGATTTGATAAAAGACTTAACTTTCAAGTGATTAAATAGAATGGAAGAGATAAGGTAAAATTCATTTCTCTAATATGTACATAAAAATAAGAAAATGTACTGTGTAAAACTAGATAATGGTCAGAAGTATCTCTCATTTTTGATATATAAAAAGAGAATTGAACCCTCACCATACAATTTTTTTCAGGCAATGTTTCAGAGAATTTGAAAATTATTTTATTTACCAGATTCTTCCCCAAGAAGACTTTTTTTTTTTGGTTGGTTGTGGGGCCTTGAACTCTGGGCCTGAGCGCTGTCCCTGTGCTCTTCAGCTCAAGGCTAGTACTCTACCACTTGAGCTACAGCGAGCGCCACTTCTAGTTTTCTGGTGGTTTATTGGAGACAAGAGATGCACGGACTTTCCTTCCCGGGCTGGCTTTGAACCGTGATCCTCAGATCTCAGCCTGAGTAGCTAAGATTACAGGCATGAGCCACAGGTGCCCTGCTCCAAGACTTTTATTGTTTACAATTAACAGATGAAAAACTAGAACTGAAATTTTGTCATCTTCAGAAAATCCAGTATTTTTTTAGTGTTGGGCAGTGATTTCAAATCTGGTTTTATGACTTCAAAATTTTATCAGTTGGCTGGGAATGAGGCTTAGTGGTAGAATGATTGCCTAGCTTGCATGAAGCTTGGATTCGATGCCTCAGTACCACATAAACAGAGGAAGCCAGAAATGGAGCTGTGGCTCAAGTGGTAGAGATATAACCTTGAGCAAAAGAAGCCCAGGGACAGTTTTCAGGCCCTTAGTTCAAGCCCCAGGCCTGGCAAAAGAAAAAAAGAATCAGTTTTTCATTTGACTTTGCTTTTCACCTTACTAGCCTGTATTATAGGGTATAAAAATAAAAAGTTACATGCTCAAAAAAGTTAAAATATACTCGTTGTGATTATTATTACTGTGCTTTAGTACTGGAAGTACTTTTTTTTAAATAGAAAGTAGGTAAATGGACCTGGTTAGAAGCTGTATAAATCTGTTCATACTAATCACTATTTACTACTTTGAAGAATTTTGAGTCATTCAATGTATAGGATAACAAATGTAGTCCTTAAATGTCATCTTTTGGCAGAAAGTTTCTATTTCACAATAACAAGTAGAGTACACTCATGTATGCAATTAATATTCAGCAGAAACCTTCATTGTAACTGTCACCTCTTCTTCTAGCTAACTGTCCATCAAAGAGTTCAAACCATCATATTGCCTTTATTTAGACATTGCAACCTAAGGTGCATGAGCTCCATTCTCAAATCAGAAATCCTTTTTGTTTGGTTGTGTTTTGAATACTTTTGCCAAAATCCTTCTTTTCTGATAAAATCACAGCCTTACAGATAAAAAGCTAACCTTTGCTAAACTTTCTTTTTCTCGATTTGTTGTCTACAAAAAAAATCTCATTGACATATTTTGAAAGAAAAGCTCAAAATAAATGTTTTTACATGAACTCACTCTTTTGGTATTTCCCAAACAAGATCCACATTAAAACATCATCAACTGGTTGGCCTATATTCTCATAAGATTTTTTTTTAATCTTTGAACATTCTTTCACTCAACTGGTTTGGGAAATGTTTTTGAAGGACACTTTGACATGTTAATACAACTTTTCCGGTTTGCTTTAAATTTATTGAATGTGTATAAAAGCTATTCCTGTCCCCCGTAAGATAAGTGAAGAATATTTGCAATCTTAGGAGAGATGTGAACTTACGTTCAAATAGAATACATTCAATTTTAAGAACAAACCAAAGTACCTACATTCATTTGGGGCAATAAAGAAAATACATATGGGCACAGTCTTCGCACAATTTGTTAATGATAAACTTGTAAAAATTGCTTCCTACTCATTGTTAAAATGCCACTGAGGACAAGAAACTGTTATTGATAGATTTATTATTTGGTAGTATAACTTTCACATATAATATCTGCACTGACATTTGAATTAAATCCAGTAATGAAAATATGCTCTCCAGTTTGGGAATTAAATACATTGGCTTCCCTTCAGCTGTAATTTCCTATAGAAGTACCAGTAATGCTTTGGCATGGAAATTCCTATGACAGACTATTCCCTTTTTCAGGGGCATCTTCTGCTTCTTGATGTCATGTTTTGTCAATCAGATAGTAAAATAACACTTCAAAATTTCAGATCTTCACAATGTCAGCACTTATCATGTTTTTTTAATATCTCTACAGTATTTCCAGAAGGTTCACACATACATACACTGTAAAGAGAGTGGTTGGCTCAGTTGACTTACATACATTTAAAATGTGTCAAATTGATCTCTACACATACATAAGTGAAAATGTCACTTAAACTATTAAATTGTTTAAATTTGGCTTCAATTTCTACTCATTTTCAACCATACAGAATTGTTTGTCCTTAATAAAAAAATACTTAATGCCTGGGGAGGGGCTATACTGCATTAAAAGTTCCTTTTTTTTTTGTCGGTCGTGAGTGCTGTCACTCAGCTCTTCAGCTCAAGGCTAGCACTCTACCATTTGAGCAAGCACCACTTCTAGCTTTTTTCTATGTGGTGCTGAGGACTCAAACCCAGGGCCTCAAGCATACAAGGCAAGCACTCTACCACTGAGCCACCTTCCCAGCCCCAAAAGTTCCATTTTCTTGTGTGTATTATTTCATTAATCATTTTAACCTTTACAACCCTGGTGTGAAGGAAAGGTTTTTACATGATATTTTACAGGTTAATTGACTAAGGAGATTTAAGTGACTTTTTCAAAGATTTAAAGCTATGCCAAATCACATGAGAGTATGCATTGGATCCAGATTTGAGCAGCAGTCTTTCATTCCAATAAAATGCTAACCTATATTCTTTCAGCCACACCTGTGAAAGGCTTCTGGAAAGGCCAGATGAATTACCTGCCTTCCACTGTCTTTGCTTTCTGACAGTAATAAACTTAGGTAATTTTGTGTACTGACAGTTATACTATGACAGAATGAGGGAAATAAGAGGAAATATTTGTGATTACACTTTTTGTGACTTTCCATAAAGGTACAACATTTGAAGACTGACAGTGTTCAGTTTGTTTTGATTTTTATTGTTACTATTCATGGTGGGAAAGCCAATTAGAGTTCCGAAAGTACTTCTCTAGATAAATATCAAAGTTTTTCTAGACCATTCATCAGATTTATGTAAGAAATCTGTTTCAATATCTTAGCTATGGTAAATAATGCAATAAGTTGTGGAGGTGGGAGGGAAGGGATGGTAGGGGAAAAACAAAGGAGGAGGCAACAATGGTTGATAGGAAATGTACTCATTGCCTTGCTCAGGTAACTATAACCCCCCTATACAATAATTTTTCAATAAAAAATGTATTAAAATAAAAAAATTTAGAGACATCAAAAAAAAAAGAAATCTGTTTCATTCATGGAACATCTCAATGCACAATACAATAATGGCAACAGGTCACTGATTACTACTGTGTGTTGCAATGGATTAAGAATTTTTATTCTCTCCAGAACAAAGAATCAAGACGGTGAATGTTCAAAGACATTGTGTAGTTATTGATTATATCAGCATGATAAGGAAAATAAATGCAATGAGATAAATTTAGTAACCTAAAATTTTCTGTAAAGTAAAATTATAATGACATAAAATATAAGCCATTGGTCTTCTCTATATTGTGTGAATCAATGATAAAAAGCAAGTATATTTATGTGCCTTTCATAACATAATTTTATGGTACAATATAATATTTCATTCATACATTTTCTAAACTCTATAACGTACATGGTTTCCTTCATTTTATTAATGACAGTAAGGAGTAATATAATATTAGTAAACCACACCTCAAATGCCATTTTTTATTGTAAAGGTGATGTACAGAGGGATCACAGTTACATAAGTCAGGTCATGAGTACATATCTTTTTGAAGTGTCCCCCTCTCCCTCATTTTCTCTCAGTCTTTCCCCTCCTAACCCTCCTCTTCCCTAAGCTATATAGTTCATTTCCAACGGTGTCCAGTGATGATCACTTCTGAATTGGTTCACTTTTGGTCCCACCACTTCTGTGTTTCACCTTCCTCTCCCCAAATCAGACAAACTTATGTACCAGCCAAAGGGCACAAAAATTCAAAACAGCGACAAAAGGGGAAAAATTTAAAAAGAAAGAATCACAAACAGTTCCATTTTTAAAATGCAAGTAGATATTGTTACTGAATATTTTCCTTCAACCATTATATAGTCTGACAGAACCAGATTCTCATGTTTTCAAACTCAAAGGTACATTCTCAGTTGAAACTTAAAACTACAGTGGAGTATTCTGGCATCTAAAAAGTGCTGCCTTTGAGATACTAAAGGACAAAAACACCTTATTAAAATATATTAATTTTTTCAATATATTGAGCTTTCAAATTCAGGGTATTTTCCCCTTTCATAGGATGATATTGGTTTTACTAAACATAATGATGTATCTGAACCTGAAATGAAATTTATCTTGGGAGTCATTTTTCTTACTTCATCTTAAGAGTGGTTACATAATACTTAAAATATTTGCCTTTGCCTTTCAGACAGGAACAGTTGAGAATTGTAGTTAGTGACATGTGTTTCCCAGGTACCCCATTCTCCTGGGAGAAGCACATTATGTATGTGGACATTACTCTCAGAAAGACTTTCAGTCCTAAATTACAAGCACCATGGACATTCTAGAAGGAAAAAGAAGGCGATTTATTCTCTTTTTCATTCAGCCTAGACTAACGCTTAAAATGAAGGCTGCCAAGCATGGCAATTGTATAGTGTTTCTTTAATGAAGGTGTTGCTGAACCAAAAGCACTGTAGAAACATTTAGATTTATTTTATGGCAGTTGTGAGAAACCACCTATTTCTAATCAGAATAGTTGCCCACATGACTGTGCTAAAGCCCAGAAAAGCAAATCTAAAATTCTTAATTTCTTCAAAACTCAGATATAAGACATCAGTGTTTTTGTTCCATAATATTATAATGTACACATTAACAGAAAAAATATATTAAATAGTTCCCATATATGATAAATAAAACTGCTTGTTAGATTTTTATTTTGATCTTCTAGTTTTAGGCATCTTAATAATAACAAATATTCCTATGTCCAAAATGTATACATTACATGCTTTCTCCAAATTTTAACTACATTTTCTCAGTGGGAGCCAAGATAATGTTTATCATTAAATTTTAAAGAACAAAGCAATAATTTTGTTTACAATAAATTAAAAAAATAGATGGACAAAGGTTCTTGTACATTCCAAAATGCACACAAAAAAGATAAAATACTTCCCTAGAAGTTGAAAATGAGAGCAAATTTTACCTGATAATTTTAGTGGCAAATGTTGCAATAATAATTCTTTACTAGTGTTCTATAGTTATGTACTATAACATTATTATTTATGATAGGTTTATGACATTTAACAAGTTAACTAGTGCCTTTATTATTTTCACATATCCTACATATGCAGTTTGTTAAATTAGAAAACAAATTGTTAATTTTTAGCAATCTCTTGTATAGTCTAGCTTTAATAAGAAAGGACTAATGAACCATTTAATTCCATGATGGGAGAATGTAATGTTCAATAGGTATAATGAATAATGCTGTATTTTTTTAACCAAGAGGTTTCCCAATGTAGCACTGTACAATGAACTGACATTTGGCAGTGAGCAACCTTTTTAAAGTTCAGGAACTGTATTAAAAAGAAAATTATAAAGGCCATCATTAGAATTTAGGTAGAAAACTCTTACTGAGCATTTCAATTACACAGCTACATGACTGTCAGTAAGAAATAATAGACACAAATTAGTGCTATTGACTATTTCTTAACATCTACTCAGCCGGCCTGAAGAGTAACTGCTTTGGATAGTGTCATAAATTCTCCTAAGTTCAAATATCTTTCTTTTCTGATTATCATTGCTTTCTTGCTGTAACCCTTAAAAAAAAGAAAAAGAAAAACTTCAGTTGGTGCAAAAATTATAGACCCAAAGCATTCACCTGATTAGCCTGGCTGCAGTTCTATTTACCATTTTCTTCATCTTTCTCTCTGCTGTAGACATACCTTATTTATTTAAATTTTACACAGTACTTAGAGACCAGGAAAATAAAGAACAAGCTTATTCCATAAAATGTGATACTTCTAATTAGTCTGCTGAGACTTTTAGAATATGCATAAAGCAGCGGATGTGGTATTAAATCACCTTTTATTGCCCAGAAATTAATGTTTGCCATGTGTATGCAAAGCTGCTAAAGATCTGAAGAGTCAATTTGAGAAATACTAATAGTTATTTGTTTCTATATTATAACTCACATAGAATTATTTTCTTTCAAAACAAAAACAATGAGTAATGGAGCCTTTCTCAATTTCTTTAACATGATTTTAAATTGTATCTAACTTTAATATTTGCTGTCTTCTCAAAAAAATTTATTCATGATTGTACCTGTGTTTCTACTGTCTAGATTGTGTTCTATTTGAATAAAGCATTTTCTGCAGTTTAAATTAGTATCAGTAAGCCAAGGATAGGGTGGGGGGGTGGACAAGGGAACAAAACAAAACAAAACAAAGCTGAAAAATCCTCCCAAAGCAAAAGAGGGTAGCATTGAGGGCACCATTGTTTAACACACTAACAGAGAGATAGCCTCATAGATTTAAGCTGCGTTTTGCTGTCACATTTACTCATAAGAACTGATCAATTTATAATAGATGACAGACAGGAATTGATTTATGAGTTTGTGAGAATGAAAAGGAGCCATGAAAATGCCCTTATTAAAAAATCTGCAATTTTTCACTCAGTCCAGGTTGCCATAATAAATGTGGGAATCAGTTTGATTTCATTCAGAATTAATTTAGTTTGAAATTAAAATGAGTCTCACTTCCTGCCTCCAGGCCTTAAGCTGACACTGCTAGGACTGCTTTCAAAGTGCACACGTGTAAACAGGATGCATGTACGTAAGTGTGTACACATGTATGAATTACTTACATCAAAAGAACAATAAATAAAAAAGTTTTCTCAGAAGGATATAATATTAATTATGAAGACAAATGTCCATTGTATAAAAATGCTTATATTTAGAATACCAAAAGCTATTATGTCTCTTTTGTCTGATAAGCTTAAGAAATATTCTATAATCAAATAATAGTAAAGCTTTCTCTCTTGCTCTCAGTGTGAAACCTTTCTGTCTATCAGATGTGGTCAATATCCCATTCATATTGCATAGAAAATCATTGTATTATACACTGTATCACACACAAAATTGAAACATATCTAGGGTTACCAACAACATTGTAGACAGGTTTAATCAATTTCAACTTCACAGAGAAAATTCAATCCAAAGGTAGAAATGAAGTCTGGCGTAAAATAATAACCTTCTTGGGGTGGATTTCACTTCAAAAATAAATTTGACTTTTTATTCTGACAAACTATAGTTTTGCTATATAGTACAGTTCATAGTCCTACATTCCAGAGAGCCTATATCAAGACAAAACAGTCTATAGCATGAAGTAATTGGAGTCTGTTCTTGTATAGCAAGTGGTGGTTATTTTTCCAACCTTATCGAAGAGTATTTTAAAAGGATATCTGGCTTGAATTCTGCCTAATTTGAAATGATAACCTAAGCTATTGGTGCATCACTCAGCAGAAATGTATCTGTTTGCCAGTTTATACATTGACAGAATAGCTCCATTCAGGATGCACTTTTACTCTTAAACTGATATTAGGTATGTGTATATCTTTCTTTCTTACCTAGTAATGTCCAACTTTTATTGCATGATAACCCTATTTTTAGCACTGATTCCTAAAAAAAAAAATGTATGACAGGGCTGGGAATGTGGCTTAGTGATAGAGCTCTTGCTTGGCATGCATGAAGCTATTCCTCAGTACCACATAAACACATAAACAGAAAAAGCTGGAAGTGGCACTGTGGCTCTAGTGATAGAATGCTATCCTTGAGCAAAAGAAGCTCAGGGACAGTGCCCAGGCCCTGAGTTCAAGCCCCAGGACTGGCAAAAAAAATACATGACAAAAGTATATATAAGTATTTTCTTAATGAATGCACAGAAATTCTCGGGCACCATGTCCAGTCTAAAATAAAATATCCATATTTTAATCTGAGCAAGTGTATATATATATATATATATATATATATATATATATACAAAGAAATAGAACATTATTTTCAAAAACTACATGTTATATTAAAATTATTATAGGTCAGAATAAACTCTAGGGACAATTTCACAAAATAAAATGGAACAGACAAGCAAAAACATATAAAAATCAATTTATGTTTAAGTATCTTAACCCTAGATATGAATAAAATACCTAGCAGAATGTTTAGAGAGAATAATCAGAGGCAATAATTATCAATTGGAGATAATATATATAATGATATTAGGACTACATGAAAGGAAGTAAATAATATTCAATTTAAGAGAACAAGGGTCAATATATACTAATTCTTTAGCTTCATTATTCCAAACAACTTTTATCCAATAAACAATTTACTTTAAAAATATTTTAGGGGGATCAACTTTGGGACCTTAAACATGTCTAAAAGATTGTTTTACTGCAAATGCCAGCTGCAGTACCTATTTTATTAAATAACTACAAAATGTGTGTAGACCACAGAACTCAAGTCTTGAGGGTGAACTCTGTGTGTGTGTGTCTGTCTGTGTGTCTGTGTGTGTGTCTGTGTTTGTCTGTCTGTCTTGCTGGGTATTACAACCAAGACCTTGTGCATACTAGGCAAGTGATCTACCAAATTATACCCCCAATCCCAGATCTCCTGAAATTTTGACTAATGTAGTCTGTCTTTTCATCCCCAAAGGATAGACTTAACCCTTTCCTAGCCCTTCCTAATATTTTATTCCATACTGCACCAGTTCAAGCCTAACATGATAGCATATGAATTTAGATTTCATTTTGTGAATGATCTAAATGAAAACAGATCCAGCTTCTACTGGTAAGTTTGCCTGGGTCACAATCCCTTTCTCTCTGGGACCTGTGAAACTGAAGATGAAGTTACATGTGCCCAAATTATGGGCAAAAATAAACTGAAATAGTGTAATTGGCAGGGGACAAAATTTATAGGCATTCCATTTCAAAAGTACATTATGGGGGGAGTATATTGTAAAATGAGTCATTGGACTCAAATTTTTTAAAATCAAATTTGGGAAAAAGTGGCTTAAAAAAGCCAGAGTTCCTTGATCAGAATTCACTAATTAAAGGTAGTCTCTCTGGTTTGGTTCTAAACTTCAGTCTCTGAGCTCTTGGTTTCACCTTCTGAGTCATTCCATTTTATGTATTAATAGCATTGAAAATTGGCTGCTGTGTAGTTTTAGTAGTCAGCCTTCCAGCAATAAAATCTTTTTACTTTATTCCTTCTGTCCTTATAAATCTATCTTGGAAAGTTGCCTACTGATAAAATTCCTGTACATTATCTTCACAATAAAATTTAAATCCCTCAAACATATCTGATGGAAAATGATCTGGGTTTCACTCCTAGCCAAATCTACAGCTAGCTACATATCATAGTTTGTCCTCCTCCTAAGATGATCAAGAACCAACTCCCTTTGGTTCTTCAAAAGTCCCTTAGTTTAAGAAAATGTGTGGAGTACTTTTTTTTTTTTCTTAACTGATGCTCTGAGCCACACAACCCACAACCAGCCTGTCTATTTCTGTTGGTTATTTTGGAGATGGAGTATCACAGTCTTGTCTACCTGAGCCAGCTTCAAAATTAAAGCATTCAGAGCATCCAGATCTTAGATAGGATTACAGGAATGAGATACCAACCACCAGCTAATGCACATTTTCTCGTTCATCAAGACATAGTGCAAAGATTTCAACTTTGATTCAATTGCCAAAATCTTTCTGCCTTGTAAGTGGCACAGTGAAGAAAAGATATTCTATTGATCTTTTGTTTTAAACTTATATCTTCAAATGTTCAGCCTAGCCTGACCTTTATTTTCTCCCTAAATTCATTATTTGTCATCAATTTTCTTGATGAATATTTTCGTCACTTTGCTCCTGTGCTTGATTCCACCTAATTTAGCATTCATAGAGCAAATTATCTTCTACTCCACATACAGTCAAGAAACTACATGTGAAATTTTCCATTCCTTTTGAGACCTTACAGGTATTGTATCTGTACAAATTCATTCCATTTTTCAGACTCTCTAAGCAAGAGAATTTTTGCTTGATCTGTTGGAGGAATAGTGCTTCATTAATCATCCTGTCTACTTTGTGATCCTATCATTTTACCCTTTCCTCCAGGATATAGCACTTGCTAATTCCCCCACTTTATAAATCTCAAAATCTCCAACACTGGTTGTTCATACCTGTAATTCTAGCCATATAGTAGGCTGACATCTGAGGATCATGGTTCAAAGCCAGCCCAGGCTGTGAGACTCGTCTCCAATTAACCAGAAAACGAGCAAAGAGTGGAGCGGCTCAAATGATAGAGTTCCAGTCTTGAGTAAAAGTTCAGGAACAGTGTTGAGTAATTGAGTTCAAGCCCCAGGACACATATTCATATTCTCTCTCTCTCCCTCTCTCTGTGGGTCTCTCTCCCTCTCCCTCTCCCTCCCCCCCCACACATAATGTTATTTGTAATATTTCTATCTCTACTGTTCTCCCTAGTTTTAGTTCACAGTTCTGCTTTTTGAAAGAGCTTTATGGTGGTTATGGCTGCATTCCAGTTATGAGTAAACACTTCACCATCTTTTCACTAGCAAATTAAATCAAGACTCCAAAAGAACCCCAATGACATATTGCCTTATCTAACTCAAATAGAAGAGATATTTTACATCACTGGTTATTCTTGTACTTTGTTATTCTTCCTTGTATTACTAAATATTTGCTTTTCACTCTTTCTTTTTTCCATTCTCCCTTCTATTGACATAACTAGCCCTTTTAAGTGATTCTCTCCCTCTTTACCGTTACAGTATGGGAAAATTCTTGTCACCTTTACCTTGGAGAGAAGCATCCAGAAGGAACAGAAGAAACAGTAGCAAGAGTTTACATGGGACCAGTGGGAAGCTGGGGCAAAAAGGGCAGCTTTATTAATGCTTGGCATCGGATAAATCACACAGAAATGGGAATTAATTAATTAATTAAGTGGGAATTAATCCCAGCAGCAAATGCTGCTTTGGTTCTACCTACCAAATCCTACAGGTAAGAGATAAAAAGGATCTCACTGTTTGCAAATAAGATAATTATATCCCAGAACAAATCTCAGTAAAAACTATAAGAACACACAAAATCATTCATTGTTCAGCTGGATGATATTCACAATGTTTAGCATATAATTTTAATTTAAAAAAAACTTGAAGGCATCTCAGAAGCAGAAATGTTTGACTTATAAACAGGAAAAATGTCACTCGATCAAAGCCAATCCAGGGCTTACAAACAGAAACTGAATATAGCGCTACTTATTTTAACTACATCCCGCATGGTGCAAAAGATAAAGGAATGATTGACTGTGTTGATAGAAAAATCAAAGTTATAAAGAAGCCTCCGGGCTCGGCCACATCTCTCATGGTAGGACAATGGTATAGCCATCACTAGGCATCCCCAGAACTTGAAAATCAGAAGTCCAAACTGGAACACCTAGGAATCAAAGCTATGATGTCTGAAAAAAAAACCAGAAAGAAAGAGAGCAGCAAGGATTAATGTGAGATTTGATATATAGGAAGATAGATGAGGCAAATTGAAATCAAGCTGCTTCATAGCAGCTGCTCTCTTTTGCATTCCTACCCATAGTATAGGAGGAATTCTTTTCCTCCACATTATTGCTGACATTTATTATGTTTGCCTCTTTGATAATGGTTATTTTGACAGGTGTGAGATGAGTATTATGATTCTAATTTTAGGTTCCTTGATTAGTGATGATGAGTATTTTTATGCCTTTATATGTCTTTTTTGGTAGAAATGTCTATTTGGTGGTTAAATTTTTAGCATTAATGGACTACAGTGGTTCTTCTCTTATGTAGATTGACTTATCATGTGTGGAGTGGGGGGCAGTATATCAAAGCTTGAACTCAGGGTCTTACACCGTACACTCTCATTTGACTTTCTTGATCATGTTTGGTGCTCTACCACATGAACTACATCTCTAGTCTGACATTTTTCTGCTTTACTGAAATGGAGACTTGCAGACTTTTCTGCCCATATTAGCTTCCAACCATGATCCTCTGGGATTACAGTTTATGAGCCAACAGAACTAGGCTTTCATTTCTTTCAATGAATACTTCATATATTTTGGAACTGTGATATGCATCATGTGATTTTTTAAAATATTTTAGATTAATTATCCAAATCAATGGATTTCACTCTGATGTACATAATGATGATATTTCTTCTATTACCATCTCTTTACCTTCTTTCTCCTCACTCTGATCCACTCCCCTTCTCAAATATTCCCCATTTCTTTCATGTCTTTTTACTTATTTTCTAGTGTCAGTCTTTATACTTCAACTCAATGTCTAGGCAGTCTATAAGCTTTTTTTTTTTTTAAGCTCAAGGATAGTGCTCTACTACTTGACCATAGCTCCACTTTAGCTTTTCTTATTAGTTAATTGGAGATAAAAGTGTCACAGACTTTGCTGCCCAGGATGATTTTAGCCTTCTGAGTAGCTAGATTAAAGGTGTTAACCAATGCCTGACCAGCCTGTCATGTCTTTGTATAAATCTAATTTCCATATATGAGGGCAAAACTTGAAATATTTGTCCTTCGCCATCTGGATTGGTTTTCTTACCATGATGATCTCCAGCTCTGTCATTTTCATGCAAATCACACGATTTCACTCCTTTTATGATTGAAAATATTCCATTATGGAGAGATACCACACATTGTTTTTTTTATTTTATTTTATTTGTGAAGATACTGTACAGAGGGGTTACAATTACATGGGCAGGATAATGCGTACATTTCTTACCAAGCATTGCAGCCTCCTCCTTTTGTTTACCCTTCACATCCCTTCCCAGCCTCTCCCCTCCCCTCCAATCCCAATCCTTCTCCTTCCCCCCCTTCTCCCCCCCACCGACATTGTAAAGCTCGTTTTGGACATGACAACTTGTACTTCACATTGTTGCAACAGGTCCACCTGTATCTTTAAACAACTGGTTTTTCCCTATCTCCTCCTCAAGTTATACTGACATCAAATATAGTGAAAGCAGGGGTTATACTGTGGGGGAGGGACATACAAAGCAACAAAGAGATAATCTTATAAATGCATTAGAAACACATGCATGAAAGAAAAAAACATTAAGATACATATCTAAGGGTTCATTTTCCTGACATCACATTATCTGACCTTTTCCGCTTGACTCATACATATACTAGATATTGCAAATAAGGGAAACCATGGGACCTATGTTTCTTTGGGCCTGGCTTACTTCACTTAATATAATTTTTTCCAAGTTTTTCCATTTCCTAACAAATGGGGCAATGTCATTCTTTCTGATGGAGGCATAGAATTCCATTGTGTATATATACCACATTTTCTTGATCCATTCATCTACTGAGGGGCATCTGGATTGGTTCCATATCTTAGCTATGGTAAATAATGCTGCAATAAACATTGTTGTGCTGGTAGCTTTAGTGTGGTCTTGTTTGTAAACATTTGGGTAAATGCCCAAAAGTGGGATTGCTGGGTCATAGGGGAGTTCTATGTGAAGTCTTTTGAGGAACCTCCATACTGCTTTCCAAAGTGGTTGATACCACACATTGTTATCCATCTTTGGCAGGCATGCAGACTGATTCCATAACCTATTCACATAGTTTGAAAATATTTAAAAACATATGTTGACTGTAAATCTGGGGTATAAATACCTAGGAGTGGTATAGAAGGATCAGGTGCTAGTGCTATTTATAATTTTTGAAGAAGCTCTCTACTGATTATCACAACGGTTAGACTAATTCACTAATTCTCACCAGACATATACAAGGTTTCTCCTCATCTACAATAGCATTTTTGTTATTGCCTTGTATTGGTTTTGGGGTTTTTTGGAAACCATTCTTACAGAAGTGAGATGAAAATTCAATGTAACTTTTGTAATTAAGATCTTAGTATATGAATTGGTTGTACAAGTAGGGGTGGATTCATTGTGAAACTTCCACACAAGCATATCCCTCCTTCTTCATCTCTCCTCCTCAGCTTAATATTCTTGTCCTATCCTCTTCTATTTACTCTGCACTAGAATATTTTATATTTAATGATATTTATGATATATAATGACATATTATGTCTATCATTGAGTGCTGAGGTGGATTAATTGTATAAAGTAGTTTCACTTGGTATTTCACATGTGCATATATTATTTTTAGTCAGAAGAACCCTGCTATTAACTCTCTCTTCCTCATTCTTTTTCAATCTCTTCTGTGAGATCCTTTGTGCAGTCTTCATACATGGAAATAATATACCTTGATATTATTCATGCTCCATTATTTTCCGACTCCCTCCCTCCTCACCTACCACACAATCTCATAAATATAATTATGTTCTAAGATAGAAAAATGTATGATAGATAGATGACAGGCTTATAGATGATAACTAGATGTCTTCTGTGTCTTTTGTCCAACATGGCCTCGAACTGCAACATTCCAGATTTCCACCTTCCAGGTAGCTGAGAATGTAACCATGTAGTACTATGCCAGATTCTTCTTGCCATCTTAAAATGACTCTGTTCTCAGGTGTTATGATCCAATGTTACATTGAACCTTTTCCACAGAACTAAAAAATTCGAGAGACTGTAGGGAATGCATTTAACCCTTTACAAAATACTTTGATGACATAAAGATTCCTTTGATAAATTAAAAAAGAAACAAGTACATTTCTTATTAGATTTTGAAGTAAGGAGGTCAAGTCTGGCTGGCACCATTTTGGCCACATGGTGGATTGATTGTACAGCCTGGCATCTTGTCTTCATGCTGGGGGAAGGAAACCCCTGCCCATCACCTGCCTCTAATGGGAGTGCCAGGATCCCTGGAGGCAGGGGCAGGCACTTGGCTGATAGGTTACTGGATCTGTCAGTCCAGTGCCTGGGACTTGGAATTTCCTGAGGATCTGCCTCCTATAAACCTATTTAGGCACAGACCAGCCTAGTTGCCAGAACACCATGCCACGTGTGTCTCTGTGATCCTGTCCTGTGTCCTGTGTCCTGTCTCCTGGCTCATCTCCAGTCATCGTATCATCCCAATTCAGCTCTCCATTGGAGCTGAATTGGCTTGTTGGTATTGCTTTTGTTATTTCTTTCCTCTTTAGCATGTTTCCTAGCTGTGTTAGGTGTATTTACATGCTGCAGGCCTTTGTAACAACTGGCAGCCTGCAGCCTGTTAACTGTATAATAAAGACTCCAGTATTTTATATTTCAAAATGTGCCTTCTGGTAAGATTCACCATACAATTTCTCTGATCTAAAGTTACTAGTAGTTGAAATCATAGAGGAAAGCATTTTATTTTTAAATCTATAATACTTCCAAAGAGATGGAGCATAACTTCTTGCTCCTTAGGTGTAGAATCTCCATAATATCTGCCTTCCAAAAAATATATGTATATATATATATATGTATATATACATACATATTATAGATTATATATATTATAGAGAATAGAGAAAGATAATATATAGAGAGAATACATATAATATTAAAGGGGTGAAAAATAATAACAGTGTGGAAACCTGAAAATCACTACCTCAGTCAGGTGAGTAAGCTTGATAATGTGTAGTGATATTGGGAAGATAGATATACTTGAACTTCTGTTGTAGAATGGGACTCTTAACTATGTCCCTCCTCCTTAATATTTGTAACTATAGTTTAACCATGACAGAAAAACCAGGCAAATACAAAATAAAGGAAAATTTGCAGACTTCCCACTTGTCTAGTACATCTCCAAATTGTCAAGATCATCAAAAACAAGAAGAAAAAAAGCCTGAAAATTAGCACATTCAAGAAGAGAGTAAACACACAGACACACACACACACACACACACACACACACTCAATGTAATGATACCCAAAGTAGGATTTGTGGTAGACACAGGGAAAATATCAGCTAAGCATCAAGTAAAAATTAAGGAAATCTCAATAAAGCATGGTGTTTATTTGATAATATTTAACCATAATGTCTTACTAATTGTGCTGAAATATTAGAAATTAAGAATAGAATATACAGAAGTATTTTACATTCTCTTTGTAACTCTTCTGTAAATCTAAGTTGAAAGCTTTATCTGAGAAAAAAACAGAAATTTGTTTATCTGATGAACATATACACAGGATGTACAAAAACACTGAGTAAATATTGATGAGTAAAATCTAAGAAATTAACATTTGCTAAATTTGACTACTGGAAAACTTTAAGCTGCGTTGAAATACATTGATTCATTTTCTACAGTTCAATATTTCCTAATAACTAAGGACTTCTATGGAACAAGTTAGGCAAGACATACATATTTTACTACCTTATAAAGTTTTATAAATTAATATTCAATATTGATAATATTATATTCCAAACAGTGTTGACTACACTCTTTATACAAAAGTAAGATGACTATAGCCATTATGGAAGAATATTTTTTTTTTGGTTCCAGTCATGGGGCCTGAACTCTGGGCCTGGGCGCTGTCCCTCAGCTCTTCAGCTCAAGGCTAGTGCCTACCACTTGAGCCACAGTGACACTTCCAGCTTTTTTACTTTTTGCTTATGTGGTGCTGAGGAATCGAACCCAGGACCTCATGCATGCAAGGCAAGCGCTCTACCACTGAGCCACCTTCCCAGCCCAATGGAAAAATATTTTAAATCTTAATATATTGAGAGAAATTATTAACAGGGGGTTACAGTACAATGTGTTATGTGAAGGGGTAGGAATGTGTAAATATTCTGGACTTCAAAAAAAGCACAGTCTCCAAAATACGTTAGGACTCTTTCTTCCTTGAATAAGGTGGAAGTCATTATTATGTAAAGTCCTATTGTTGAAGCCACTTGTGTTTCAGTATTCTTCCTTCGTTGTGTCATCATACTTTCGTTTTATTTTGCTTAGAAGTGTGAAGGATATTGTTTGGGGAACAATGAAAGAAAAAAAATCAAGGTTATCTATTACATCTCAATCCAATCAGAAGTTTGGGGAATAGTCTTTTACAAAGTTCATCAACTGTATGTTCAAATATCCTTTAAGAACAGAAAAGCCATCAGTTGCCAGCAGCTTGTGCCTGTAATCCTACCTACTTCAGAAGGCTGAGATCTGAGGATCACAGTTCAAAATCAGCCTGGGCAGAAAAGTCCATCAAACTCTTATCTCCAATTAACCATCAACACTCCAAAAGTGGATCCTATGGCTCAATTGGTAGAGCTCTAGCCTTAAGCAAAAAAAAAAAAAAAATTAAGAGATAGTGTCTGTACTCGGAGTTCAAGCTAGAGGACCAGTTTACAACACACACACACACACACACACACACACACACACTTAGAAACACACATACAAACAGAAAGCCAAATATATTTCAAGGTAATGTATTTTATTGTTATAAACATCTTATTATTCAAAAAATTTAAACAATGTCTGTTTTTTCTATGCATTTCTCATTTATTACAGACCTGCCTTTCTTTTATCCAATCTTCACATAGAAACATTTATAAAAACACGCATTTTAATTTCAATTACTTTGTAGTTATACATGACAGAATCAATTCATAACTATCAATAAAACACATTTTAATGAATCACAAATTTAATTGCTATAGTTTTAGTAGCTTATCATTAAATATTACTTCCTCAAATTTTATTTTAATCGATCTTATACAATCATAGAGATTTCTAAGACAGGGAGTTTGAGAGGGGATGAGAAGGGAAACAAAGGAGGAGGCTACAATGTTTGATAAGAAATGTACTCATTATCTTGCCCATGTAATTGTAACCCCTCTGTACAGTATTTTCACAATAAAAAAATGAAAATAAGAATTTTCTAAGACATTAATTGTATGGATGTTTTGTAAAATGCTCTCTTATAATTGTAAAGTTTTTTACATGGTTTCAAAGTGTATTCTAGTAGATATAGGATGAAACAATTTGATTACTCAATAAACTTGCCTTTATCTTTTTTGAAAACTTCATTGAAGAATATTTATAAATTTTAACTAATTTTTATTAACATGTATTAATTGTCTAAAGTAATGATTCATGTGACATACTTCATATAGATAAATAGATAGATCATCTTTACCCCATTACCCTTACTTACCTTCTTCTGTCCCCTTTTCTTTCCATTCTCAAAGACATCCCTTTACCTCCATGTCTTTAATTTAATCTAGGTTCAATAAAGAAAAGCAAACCTGTAGTGTTTGTATTGCTGAATCTGCTTGACATTAAAATCTAATTCTATCCATTTTCCAGAAAGTGGCATGATTTTAATTCTTTTACATCTAATTCTCCTGTGTGTGTATGTGTGTGTGTGCATATATATATATATATATATCATATTTTAAACACATCATTAGGAAGAATTTCTATTAGGGATAATGTATGGAGAGGAATAGAGGCTTCTATAGCTATCAGAAATGTAAAAGAGACATTTATACCAATTTATTAGAACAATATCTTTTGATCAAGTATTTCTCCCAAAAGAATAAATCCAATAAGAGGTAACAATGTTATTTCTTAAGTACTAAATAACAAAAATAAATGAAGATAAGGAAAAACAGTATGGAAAAAAATTAGATGTTCTGGAACATGATGTTTATACCAATGTGCATATCATATTAAATTTTCACTGAAGCAGGAGAAAAGCATTCATAAGGCACTATTAAATGACTGCTAATATTAAAGACAGGCTTTTACTGTAGGTGCCCCTTTTAATTTTTGTTTTTCTTTTAAGTAAGTCAAGATGTTGAGGGCCAGAGTGACCTAACTCCATAATTTACAGCTGTTACTTCTTCCCTGGTGCCCAGGTACGTTAGATGGCCTACCGGCCAACAGCCAGTCCAACTGCCATCATGCCAGAACCAGCTGCTTTGGACACGCAACTGCCTTAAGGAAGCTATATGGCAACCACAACCACTTGCAGCCAAAGCACAGCTCTGTCTCCTGAAGGCACTGTTTCAGTAACAGCTGTTTCAAATTGCTTGCTCTGAACATTTTGCCATTGAAAGCATTTGTGAACTCTGGATGACCTGAAAACCATTTCAATCCAGACCAGATGAGAACCCTTCCCTTGGTGTCCCAGTAAAAGTCATGTAGCTAGTGGTAACACAGAAAATTTGCAGAAGGAGCTGCTCTGATTGGGGCAAGAGAGGTCCCTCATCTTGTGATTATTGGTGAAAATGTAGTCACTCATTTGCAGGAATGACTTTTGTGATTGGTGCAGACATCCTTTCTCTATCCCACTTTGAGCTCACTTTGTGTCATAGCAGAAGATACTGTCTCTAGTTGTCACTTGTTGTTGCTGCACTACATACAATAAAAAGCTTCTCCTTTTTTATCTTTATAATCAATAGAGTGAGCTGAGCTGTCAACATGAAGAGAGGGTGGGTTGAAGTTGAAGCAGCGCACTATCAGTAGTGGTGGTGGCAGCAGCAGTAGGGTTGACAGTGGTAGTGGTGGCAGCAGTGGAGTAGAGGGTGTTACACAGACTGGAAATTGTTCTGCCATAATATTAGCAGCAAGGAAAGTGGGTAGGCGATCCAGAATGTGAACATGGCAGAAATGACTAGAGACAATGAGAGATGTGAAGAGCTGAAGGTGAGGAAGTACAGGCTCTGTCACTGGAATGATTTCAGACAACTTGTAAGCCTTAAGGCTCAAGGTCTCTCACCCACAAGTCCAACAGCTATAGCACCATCACTAACAAGAAAGAGATGAGATGTCAACATTTAAGCCTGAAAGCTCTAGCGCTTGTTGTCAGGGGCTGAGATTATAATTATAATTCTCCCTGCTATGCCTGAAATGTAGCAACTGTCCACGTAGGGCTCAAGGTACCACCATCTGAGGCTTGTATGAAAACTGAAACTCTAGAAGGCCCTATATTTTATCACTTGTTGTCGCTTGAAATAGCCCTTGCTGCAGGAAGCCTAGAATTAGAATGGTTGCCAGTACTAGAGCTGTTGGTGATTAAAGCCCAGAGCCATCAGATTCTGAATGCCTGTAGCCATATGCCTCTGATTTGTGAAGACTGGGGCAACAATCCACATACTCTGACTCTCAGGATTTGGAGCTATAAGCCTCAGGGTCCTCCAATCTAGGTCTGGGCCTTGGGTGCACAAAATACTGGCATCGCCAGCACTGGCAGAGCTTCTCCTCATTTACTCAAGATTTCTGACTGAACAGAAGAAAGAAAACAAAACAACAACAAAAAAAAAAACCCACCTCAGCCAGCTGAATTTAACTATATGATAAAAAGAGTTGGGCCAAATTTTTCACAGCTTCTAAATCTTCAGCTATACTTTAAACATCTACTAATGAGATTTTAAGAACAGATAAGCTTCACAAAATGGCCTCTCTCATGCCTAAATTGACTACAAAAATCACTTTATTCTTGTCTTTAGTATGCTTCAGAATCACAACTCAGACTGTTTTTCACTGAAGTTGTGAGACAATAGCGTGATGTTATTTCCTCACAAAACAAACGCTAAGAGTACTTTAATTGCACTTATATGAGTATGTTCCAGAACTCAATTTCCTGTTTATTATCTGTTCAAATTACTGTTTATTTTTTCTCACAACACATTGACTTCCAAAAGCATGTTAAAGTTATTTAATAAGTGAATATCTTAATTTATAGAATCTGTAAGATTTTTGTGTTCTTTCTTGTTTTCCCAGAAACAGGTAATTCACAAACCAAATACAACAAATGGATATTCAGAGATTAAATTTATTGGACTGATTTTTACTCATAGACACACTATTTTTCAACTCTTTGATGTTGGAGATTTTTCATACATTTATAATTGTATATTTAAAACCCTATATACTGAAAATTACAGAATGGTATCATGATATATTTTTTTCCAGAATTTTAATTTTCTTCTTTTCCTTTCTAGTTCCTCATAGAAGTTTCAACTATTTTTTTCTGATTTCCTGCAAAATTTACAAATTAGTCTTTGACCCTTTAAAGGAACCTATGGAAGTTTTTATTTGCAACTTTCAGGTTAGGAGTAATATTTTCTTATTTACCATCTATCAATGTACTTATTGTCTTAAAATGTGCTGTAAATCCTACTAAACTTAAGCACATGTTCTTGCAACAAAGAACCTAGTAGGTAAAGTTATTCTTATAAAAATATTTAATACTGTGCATATGAAACTATGTTTCTCAAGGGAATTATCTGGCTGAAAAGAAGAGGTGACTGGTAGGCGGTATTGCAGCTCTTTCTTTTATTTTACTATTATAATAAAAAGCACTTCTTAAATCCTTACACTTCAGTTTGGCTACAATTAGCATGATCACTCATGCCTCAGAAATTCTCTGTGTAGTCCCTTGGGGTGAAAGAGATAGAATTATGTGATATGTGTAAACAGGGATTAATTTAATCTTAGGCAAATCCACACTTCATAGTAGAAGTGAGGTTTGCAGAAGATTATATATACAATGAAGTTAGATACAGTTTGACATCTTTTTTCTTGAGCCTCAAATTTTCTAAATGGTTTTAAAATCACTTATTAATTTTTGGTATGCAAACTCACACAGGAAAAGAAATCAATTGAGAAAGAAGTCAAGTTTACTTCAGACTGAGTGTTAAAAATGTCCCTTGCCTTTCAGAAAGGAATTAGGTTTGATGTGACTTTAAAAAGTATATCTATTTTCCTTACAAAATGACAATTGTCTTGCCTAGAGACATATGTTGAAACAGTTCTCATAAATTGGGATTTCTTGTTTATTCTGATTCCCTGCATTGTTCATCACTCTATAGCATTTGAATTTGGTGGCAGTCCATGAACTCTAAAGTAATGAGTCTTGTTGCAGGGTTGGGTGTCAGGAGATTGGGAATTGTAACATATATCATGTGGCTGGAAATTACATAATAGGAAAGCACAAACCATCATACTCATCCAAGGCTTAAGCTATAGCTATTTCTGTGGTTAACAACAACAAAAAACAAGAAACAGCTTGGAGAGATTGGATTTTATCCAAAATCAATTTACAACTATCCAATTTTTAAAGCCCTCATAGCAAGAAACATAGTTTGACACCTCTATTAGAGTTAAACTTCCGAAAATATCAGGGATCGAAATATCAGTTTAATAAAGACTAAGAAAAAAATCCAATCCAATAACTGTGACATCAAGGTCAGGTTTTGTTATACACTAAGTTGGAGATTTCTTTCTTAAAAATGCAACCCAAGTAGTGTTAACTCATGGGAAATTAATAGGAATTAGAAACTGGAAGAAGAGGTGAATTTGATCAAGGTACATTGTATGGATGGAAATGACACATCACCTTTTAAAAGGAATATATGCTAGTAAAAATATTTAGGGCTGGGATGCAGCTCAGTGACAAAACACTTGCCTAGCAAGTGCAATGTCCTGGGTTCGATCCCCCGTACCAAAAAAAGAAAAAGAAAAGACAAAAAATATTCAAATGGAATATTTTTTCTAATGTCTCTGGGGTAAGAGAAAAGAAATACTTGAAGTTGTGAATAATCCTGACTACTGTAAGAATGAAATAAAACCCTGGGTCATACAGGGTCATAGCATCCTGACAACCAGGGAAGCAATAAGGTAGATTCCCTTGTCTGTGACTAAGACCAAAAGCTCTTTATGATTAGAATCAGAGCCCTTTTGTCAATAGTTGGAGCCATTAAAATGATCATGTGTGGGATTTAGTATGAGAAGAAAATCTACATTTGAATCTCAGGACTATCTTTTAAATTGCTAAATGTCCTCAGAGGCTTGCTTCCAAAATAAAGTTGCACAAACTAGAAAAGAAAACATACATTTTCCTACAGGTGTCCTGCAAAGATAACATTCACTAAATCAGTGTTATGTTCAATTATAAAGGAACAAGTGAAACAGTTTTTGAATGGTGCTATAAGAGCTTAAAGCTCTAAATGGGCAAGGTGTTGTATGAAAAAGTTTCAGAAAAACACTTCTGTGTTTATATTTTTACAAAAGATAAATAAGAAAGATACTGGGAGCAGGGTAAAAAGAAAAAAAACATTAAAAACTATATCCTACAAGAAGACTCTGATTTTAGTAATTAAAAGGTATTCTTTTTAGAATTTAAGAATACTTTTCTTAATTAGTTATTACATATCCTTCACTATAGCCTAAGTATCTCATTCTTCAGATCTATAAACATTGATATCTTATCAAACTCTTTTTGCTGTAGTCTAAGTGGATGATTGTTTTTGTTTCATAGCTGCATTACTTTGGAACCATTATTTTATTAATTTCATTATGTTCTCAGGTGCTGTGGCCAGGTTTTTGGCTATTTAGCTCTGTACAGGGCAAATTTTTAGAAGAAGGAAGGAACAGTAGTAGAGTGGGTAAAATATAGAATGGCAAGATCTAATAAAACCAGTGGAATAAATCTGCTCAGAATGAGAGTCAGAGTTGTGTGCCCTTGGTTATAAGCAGAGTATAGAACACAACTTCAGACACTATTACCAATCAGAAGCCTTCAAAAACACTCTTGTTCTTTGATACCACAATACTGATACAATATCTAGAGGTTTATAAGAGCTGTTATGGGATGGTATGATCATAGGAGAGTTTAAATTTTCGATCTGCCCCCTATTTATTATTTTCTATTCTGCACTGAGTTTAATGAGATAATATTAACCATACAAATTGGGCTGGGAAGGTGGCTCAGTGGTAGAGCGCTTGCCTTGCATGCATGAGGCCCTGGGTTTGATTCCTCAGCACCACATAAGCAAATTATAATTTTAAAGACACCAGTTCTTAAAGTAAGAAAAAATTTTTGAGTCCTTTGGCAGAAAAAAAGTCATTTCACAATATTTGAGAAATAACTGCTATTTGCCTGAGTAGAACTTTATCCTTGGAATTAAACCACTTAAAATAATGTGGAAATAATCCAATTTTGGTTAACACTTAGATGGCAACTATGAAATATATAATCTCTTTCTAAAGAATGAGATTTATGATGACAGATAAGAATTAACTCTAGAACTGCATAATCTAATATGATCAGGAAAAGTAGTGTAAGGATAACCATAGCCACATTTAAAGGCAAATAATTTATCATTTTAATTCTATGATACAGGGGCCAGCAGCATCAGTATCATCTAGTAGCTTGTTAGATATTCTTATCCTCGAGTTGCATCTTATACTCTCTGATTTTGAGAATGTGTCCTAGAAATTGGTATTCAGAAAGTTCCAAATAATGATTCTTAGAATCACTGTGCAAATGCACCTACATTGATAAGCAATGGTTTCTGGAATAAAAATTGGGCTTTTTGTGTGTTTTCACATGGTTGTGTGTTTGTCTATATTTGTGTGCCTATATGTGGTAATGGGCTTGAACTCAGGGTTCACATTCTTACTTGGTTTTCGCTAACAGGAGTCAAATCTCTACCTCCATCTTCATGCTGGTTTATGAGATCCTGAACTGATGACTCTCACAAAGTCTTAGGTAATTGTACTTACCAACACAACTATGTTTATTGAAACATTATTTACCATAGCTAAGATATGGAACCAACCCAGATGCCTCTCAGTAGATGAATGGAGTAAGAAAATGTGAGATACACACACACACACACACACACACACACATATACATACACCACACACGTATACAATGGAATTCTATGCCTCCATCAGAAAGAATGGCATCGCCCTATTTGTTAGGAAATGAAAAGACTTGGAAAAATTTATATTAAGTGAAGTAAGCCAGGCCCAGAGAAACATATATCCCAGGGTTTTCTTATTTGCAATAACTAGTATATGTCTGGGACAAGCAGAAAAGTTCAGATAAGATGATGTTAGATGAAATGATCCCCAAGATAAGGACTCAAATGGTTTTTCTTGCTTGCTATTTTTTCTTTGTATGTCCCTCCCCCATGGTATAACCCCTGTTTTCACTGCATGTGATGTTGGTACAATTTGGGGAGGGGAAGGGAAAAAACAAATTGTTTAAATAGGGATACAGGTGGACCCATTGCAACAATGAGATATATAAGATGTTATGTGGAAAAACAAACTTTACAACTTTGGCTGGGAGGGGGGTCACGGGGGGGGCAATGGCATGGGGGGGAGGAGATGGGAAGGGAAGGGGAAACAAAGGAGGAGGCAACAATGCTTGATAAGAAATGTACTCATTACCTTGCCCATGTAGTTGTAACCCCTCTGTATGGTATTTTCACAATAAAAAAATAAAAATTTTAAATATATATATATATATATATATATATTGGACTACAGAGTATATAGTGATTTGTTTTGTAGTAATAGATGATAAATTACAGATTTTGGTATAAATTGTGCATTACTTTAATCAATATCTTAAAGTATGGGAAGATATAGTTGGAACTGCACAAAAGAAGATGGAATAATTTTTGAATTAAGTGGGAGAAAAAGCTTAGATTCACTTGAGCAGACTGTAAGGCATGTGGACATTATCTGCTTTATTTAAAGGCAAATAATTTAAGTTCTATGATACAATGGAGTTCATAATTTGTTCAGAGACCAGTTGTATCAACATCACCCAGGGGCCTGTTAAAAAAGTCCATAGAAAAGTCCATCCTCAAGTTGCTTCTCAAAGTCAATGATTCAGAAACCAGAGAGTGTTCCCCAAGACCTGGATGGGAAAACATGATACAGAAAGCCGAGATTATTAGTGCAAATCTTGACTTTAACAATTCTGACCATCAGCTTTCAGAAGGGCAATGTCTGTATTACTGGAAATGAAGTAAGGGTGGGGATCATTGTTATACAGAGGAAGCATGCTAAGCAAAATTATGCTCTGAAACTACATAGAAAATTGAAATAAAAAACATAAATGATTAGCTAAGGAAGTTCTGAACCAATTACCAGAGCTTTTTTTTCCCCTTGATGATCATCAATTTAAGAGGAGAGATATAAATTGAGGGAAAAATGACTAACAAAAAATGAATTTATGGACAAGTGTCCCCTTTATCAGGAGCCATATGATACCCATGCCCAGGTAGAGCATGGACATGTTGCATATCAAACAGGAGGATACCCACCAGCAAGGATGTGAAGTCAGGTTCCCTAGATAAATGAAGTGTTCCCACACCTAGGCCCATTGTTACATATATGTAGCTAAGAGCAAAAAGACTGAGCACATGAAACTTTCTCAATAAACATCGACTAAATAATTTGGGAAATATTTTGCCTATCCATATGACAAAAGGTTCTGAGAACAATATATAGATGTGGCCATACAATCATGCGCTATAACCTTAGTTTATGAAAAAAAGTAAGTCCTATAAATGTATCTTTTAAGATAAGAAAATAACCAAGTGCCAATATCTCACATCATTAATCCTAGTTACTTGGAAAGGTTGAGAGCAGGACTGAGGTTCAAGTCCAGCCCAGGCAGGAAAGAATTCTGGGGAACTCAGAGATAAGGTAGTTTATTCAATTAATCACACATCAAAACCTACTAGGTGTCTCTGAATTGAAAGAAGTGCTTACAATCACTTCTCTCAGTGAGATCAATGGGAATGGCAGTAAAGATCACTACTTAGACAAGAAGCCCAAACTTCATACAAATAGAACCAGAAAGCAACATTTGCCTGTTAGCAAGTCAAGTGATTGTCAGGCATGGATATTATTCCAAGGAGTCTATCACAGAACTGTCATTCAAGGTATACCATGTTTGACTTCGATAAACATGTTTTAAGAACTAAAGAAACAAATATTATGATGATTTAAATAAAATGTCATTATCCCAACCCTTGTTATTTCAGCGATGCATATCCTTTATGCTGGAAATAAGCACCTTTACAGCCATCTAACAGATTTCTACCACATAGATTCCCTCTCCTTTTTCCTTCTCTTTCTCACTTTCTCCCTCCCTCACTGTTCCTCACCAATGTTATCATGTGTTTGCCAGCAGAGAAGTAGTACAGAATGATAGGTTTAATTCTCTAGGACACTGCTACCCTTGGAGGCGAGACTGCACACTCACTGGTTGGGAATTGGGCCTATTAGCCTTATGGAGTTTTGGAATGGGCATGGTAAGACCTGATATTAGTCACCCCACCAATAACCACTCACAAAATCTGAGTTCAAATCTTCTTCATGTTGTGTGTCTACCTAGATTGTGGACTGACTTTACTTTTGATAAAGTACAGTGTGTTTTTCCAGTAGGTGGCAGGAAGGAATATGTAACAGCTGGTAGGGTTTGTGTACTCACTAATCTCACACTGTGTGTGTTTATTAGCCTGCAGATGTCTTCTATAGTTATACAGGAATTTCCAAACAAAATAAGAACATATAAATCAGTCTCAAGAGACACCAAAGAAGAGAAAACACACTTTATATCTTTGTGCCTTCACCAGCAGTAGAGTAGTCTACTATTTGTTGATTCTTAATCTGAAGAAACAAGAGTAGATTCTCAGAAGGTTTATAATGCCTCAGTCTTTTTCCATAAGAAATGCCCTCTTCCTTTGCGGAGATATATTTCTACACCTCCATCTATGACAAAAGTGCTAGAGAGTAGAAATCCATGAGGTGTAACAGTTACAAATTGAGTGACTTCCATACCACAACCATACTATTGTGTTTATCAACCTGAAATAAATAGTCCAAAAGAGGAAAGACATCCCCAGTAAGCATCTACAATCCCATTTTCCTTTAACTGCATTTCATTCCATCAGCCCAACAAGCACCATTTTAGTTGGTGAGAAATCTTCTTCAAATATCTACTTACAATTGGCTAAAAGTAAACAGATTTTGAGTCTGTTTCAGATTGTGTTTGGATTGGTTATATCATTTAAGAGAACACTATGGTTTTTGTAATGTCAGTAGCTATGGAATGTGGTAGTTGGAATTTTCCCCATGGCTCACATACAGTAGCATAGCACAGTGAACATTGGTAGGGTAGATATATACAGCCTGCAGAAAAATCTTTGATTTATACATTTCAAGGGGATTTAAAAAATCCTTTTGAATTCATAAAGGTGATCTTAATAGATGTTATTAAAATTGTATTGATCATCTAAAACAGTTCTTTAATCTATTTAAATAGATGCCCTTCACTATTTTCCCATCTTTAATAAACCATAATTAATAGATAAAAATAATGATATCTAAATCAATGTTACAGTATGAGTGATATATGTGTGTACATTGTACAATGATGCCTACAATCAAATAACACATCTATTGATTCCCATAATTTTGTATGTATGTGTGTTAAAAATTAAAACCTACTCATTAAATTGTAAATAGACAAAATTGAAGAGATAGCTCATTGGTTTACCACTTGATTAGCATACAAGATGCTGTGTTCAAGCACAAAGTTGGAAAAAGAAATAAAGATGTTCAAATAATAAATATTATTCAATGTAGTCACCATGTCATATGTCAGATACCCATTGTTTATTCATCATATGATTGGAAGTTTACATACGACCCTAAGATTATTTAATACCACTTGATTTTATACTTTGAATAAAGCTTTTGGCAACACTTTAAAATGACCAACTAAGGCATATAAAATAAAATGAATTTTGGTCAATACACACTTGTGAAATTTCATTTTAGAATTTCCTCCATAGGATATTCTAATGTACATTTTGAGCAAACATATCAAGCGAAAATTTCACTTTAGTTTTTTCTGCTATAACATGAAAATTATACGTTAAATGGATTATTTTTGTTAACATATACTAGTTGTACAAGGGAATTTCTTTCTGATATTTCCATGCTTGCATAGAATGTTTCTTGATCAAATTCACATTCTCTATCATTCTCCCTTAAAAAAATTCCATTGGATATCATTGTTCTACCTTCATAAATGGATATAAAGTCATTCAACCCTATTATTATTTTTAAAGAAAAGTATCTGTGTTATATGGAATCAGCCTATGTGCCCATCAACAGATGTATGGAGAAATAAAATATGACTGAAAAACATAACAGGTATTGTTTGGCCATAAGTAAAGATGAAATCCTGACATTAAAGCAAAATATATGGAATGAGAAAACTTTATGTTAATGGAATTAAACAAGATGTAGAAAGATAAGTACCATGTTTTCCCTTGTATATGAAATTTGAAAATGTTGACATTGAAGTAAAATAGTGATTATGTGGGATTTGAAAAGGGAAGCAAAAATAGTTTGGATTTATTTAGTGCATCTTACCTGCATGTATGGATATATTACTTGGATCTTGAATATATACAATTAATATCTGAATAAAATTCTTTTCATATTATTCCATTTGTAATTCACTTATTAATATGATTAAAATGATAAATGAGTTTTGGAGACTTGTATAGGTGGTTCATGCTTTTAATCTTAGCTACTTAGGAGTCTAAAGATGAGAGGCTAACAATTCAGGGACAACCCAGGAAAAAAGTTCATGATCTCAACCTATATCTGGGAACAATGGTGTTTCCTTGTCATCCTAAGCTATGTTAGAGTCTATGATTTGGAGGATTATGGTTTCAGGAAATTCTGGAGATAAAGGCCCATCTAAGTCCCACTCAGCAGATGGAAACTGGATGTGAGACTATGTACTGGTCATCCCAGTAATGACAGGATGCCCTGAACAGGCAGATGGCAGCCCAGGAGTGTGCCTGTCACATAGGAGAGAGACCGTGTCTCAAAACCAAGCAGTAAAAACAGGTCTAGAGGTGCAGCTTAGTGGTAGAAATCTTGTGCAACTAGAGGACGACTCTCAGTTCAACCCAGTAGCCAGAGAAAGAAAGAAAAAAGGAAATAAAGAAGTAAAGAAGGAAGGAAAGGGTTTGCTCAAAACTGAAATAACACAAGTGATCAGTTAATTCAGGGGTATTCAAAATTCATAGGTTTAGACAATAAATTGTGATTTTAACTGTTTGAAAAAAACTTAAATGTTTAGGAAGCTTCTGATTGCTATCCTTGTGTTTTCTTTGAGGGCCATTAATATTTTAAGCCACTTATAGAAACAATCCAAATGTCTCATTAATAAATCCAATCCAACAGAATTTTTAAAACTTCCCCTATAAACTGGGAGAAATCTCTAACAGAGAAACTCTGAAAAATTTTGTCTTTAAAATTTTATTGTTGGTTCAGTCTAGGAACTCTGCTTCCACATCAAGAAAGGATAAAGTCGTAAGAAGTAATTGCTGAAGCAGAGAGACCACTTAGATAAGAGAAATTTTGTTAAGAGGCTAACAATAAAATATGTTTTTATTGTAGCTTTTAACTTGCCTCAAGATCTATTGCCTTTGCAGTTGGAAAAAAAAAAACACTCCAAAGGGTGCAATAATGAGTCCAGATGCTGACATTATCCTCTACTGATACTGTCTTTTCTTATTCTCCTGTAAGTGGTTTTCTGTCACTGATATGTTCCAACCAAATTGCATACCTTTCCCTGTGAATAATGAAAGCAGGCATACGCACAAGCTATAGAAGAAGACTGCTGTAAACAGATACTTCTGTTTCATTAATACTGTTTTATTAACAAATTACTTCCATTAAAGAGATTATGAGGTTGCAAAGAGAATGAAATAGTCCAGTCCTAAATTTCAGTTTGTAATGAATTGCAGAGGCTTGCCTGCAGTAGGTTCAGTTGTTTGTGGTTTTGTAACTGTAATAGTCCATTAAAAAATTGAATTGTGAGCATGTCCTCTCCAATAGGGAATTGAGGACTATATTTTCTAGAGAAAAGGGATTTTTTTAAACTAGGTGAAGATATACCCATATCAGTACCTAATGTGGAGAGGCATGTGCTGTTTTTTAGATATTTTACATCGGAATCATGCAAGCAAACCTCCATATTTCCCTGTGTAGTCCTTCTGTAATAACATGTAACAACACAATAACCATGTGCAGAAGTCATGATTCTAAAACAAGTAGTTTATTTTGAATGACTGAAATTTTAACCCTCAAAATTTGTAGAGAGGACTCAAACGTGTTCTTCAGCTGTTATCAAATGTAGTGAGCAGAATGTGGAGGAAAGCTTTTCTGTACTGAGATGAGACATTTTAGAATTTACAGTGTTTCTTAAAAACATAATGACCATAAGAAACAAAAATCATATTTGCTTGTGATGATGATTTTTTTGTGTTGACAGTAATGAAGAAATTCCAAAATTGATTTTGGTATGTACTTGGTCTTCAAACCCAGAACTTTAACCATCATGGTTGCTATGGAAGCCAGGTGATGCAAAATCAAGACACAAACCAGTAACTTGTGGTGTATGGTCTCAGGATATGAGGGAAGATTAAATAAAATTGGGTTCCACTAGAGTAAGTGAAAAACTCTTGACTTTATGAAATTTATTTGATGTAACGTCTCTGTTTTGCGCTAAAGTTCCTGTACTATTAAACTTCCTTTAAATTGTATATTTTTAAAAACAGTTTGAAAAATAAATCATTATGGAATCCAGCTATGTGGGTGACAGATATCTGGAGGATTTTGGTCCAAAGCCAGCCCAATCAAAAGACAGCAAGACCCAATATCAATCAGCATGCCAGCATAGTGATATACATCTGTTGTCCCAACTACCTTATTTCTCAACAAGGTAGGATGTTGTCAGTCTAAGACTATCCCTAGAAAAACATATAAAATTGTATCTAGAAAACCAACAAAAAGAAAAAAAGCCTGAGGTCTGGGAAAAAAAATGACAGAATATCTGTGTAGAAAGCATAAGATCCTAAGTTCAAATGAAAGTACTTCCAAGATGAAAAAAGACCAGCCAATCAATCTACCAATTAAGCCAATATTTTACTTATTAAGTTAAAAATGAAAATAAATATTTTTCATTATATTGTAATTGTTTACTTACTATGATGATATTCTAATAGTTATGTTAGGAAAAATGTTAATCTTTCAGAAAATATCTGAATTTTTCCCTAAATATGTGTCCATTTCAATTAAATTTTCAAATACTAACCCATGTTACTATTAAACTCAATCATCTGAGTATTTATACACCTTCTTGAACATAATGTGTTTGAAAATATTCAGTCTTCTTGCTGTTCGGTGTATGTGTGTGTGCATGCATGTGTGGGTATGTATATATAAAGGTGTATATATAATAAGGTAGAACTGAAAGTTAATTCTATTCTTCTATTCCTAATGTACTGATTGCTGTTTTTATGTTTATTTTTGCCCAATAAGTATATTATTGTATATACCTGGGATTTTTCTAATTAATAATATGAATCATTCAGTATATTTGACTAGTTTTTAAATGTGATGTTGACATGTAATGTGTATTGAACATTTTTCTTTTTTCCTTGAGCCATGTGTTATGATTAAAGAACTAAATATTTATATGATTGAATAAGTCAAATCCCTTAGTCTGTAACACTTATTATTAGCCTTTTTATTTATTTCTGACCCTAGAATAATACAATGACCCTAGGAGATTCAATGTATAGGACTATCTAATGCCTGTGGTAAATTTTCCTACTGCTTATTGCCTTCTTGACAACCCATACATGTGTTTGCATTTGTGTGGTTTTTTACATGTAAGAACATGTTCTCATAAATTACTTTATTTTAAGCTCTAAATATCATACTTTTTGATTTTTGGTTCTCTCTCTATATATTTTTTAAATTTTAATTTTTTGTCGGTCGTGGGGCTTGAACTCTGTGCTTGGGCACTGTCCCTGTGCTCTTCAACTCAAGATGAGCACTCCGCTTGAGCCACAGCGCCACTTCCGGTTTTCTAGTGGTTTATTGGAGATAAGGGTGTCACAGACTTTCCTGCTGGGCTGGCTTTGAACCATGCTCTTCAGATCTCAGCCTCCTGAGTAGCTAGGATTATAGGCATGAGCCCCCAGCGCCCGGCTTTTTTGTTCAATATTTGTGCAACATTTGTTCATATTATTGCATATTTAGTTTTCCAGATGAATATTTCATATAATTATAATGCCATTTATCTGCCTATTATGAGATTTATAAAGTTCCAGAGATTTATCCAAGTGAAATAGAATGCTTCCTGAATCTCAATATTGAATATTTCTTCATGCAACTTTGGAAGAATTTCTATTAGACAAGGACATAGAAATTGAATTATTGGGCAAGAGGAGAAACAACAGTTCTTTGAAAAAAATTTAACCTTACATATGGGTTCGATTTATGCACCTGGCTGTATAAATGATTTCATGTATTCACATCACTTGTGAATTTCAGCAGTCAGATTTCATTTTCACCTGTGGAATAGCTCTAAAATACTGCCTCTTAGCTGGGCTGAAGTACATACACTTCCATTGTGAAATTATGCCCACCTTGGCATAGATTTATGGACTATTGTGTTACTTGCCTTGTAAAATTCTTGTTTTGTACGAATATAGTTTCTATTCTGTTTTCTTGTTTATCAATTTTTCTGCAGTTATACCCATATATCTAGAAGTGTTTTATTACTATTTTAATTTTTTATTGTGAAAGTATTGTACAAAGGGGTTACAGTTACATGAGGAAAGTAATGAGTAGATTTCTTATCAAGCATTGTTGCCTCCTCCTTTGTTTTTCCCCTACCATCCCTTCCCTCCCACCTCCTCAGCTACTACACCCCCCCAAATTGTAAAGTTTTTTTCGACATACCGTCTTGTACATTTCATTGTTGCAATGGATCAATTTGTATCCCTATTTAAACAAGTGTTTTATTATAAACCTATAATGTAAATATATCATTGTTTGTATTCTGCCTTCTTACTTGTTCCAATGTGTATTCTCATGAGCTAAAGTTCTAAAATTTACATGATGATATTTGTCCATCTTTCCTTTATGCTTTTATTTGGTATCATGTTTAAAAAATCAACATTTTTCAACTCTCTTATCATTGTCATTCCTTTGTTCAATAACTGCCCATGTCACCCCTGTCATAAAGCTGTCTTCCTCATACAATTAGGTAGGCTTTGTAAATTTCCATTCTCTCTTACTGATAGCTGTCTATGCCTTTATTACGGTCACACTGCAAATTCTTAATACTTTTGTTTTACAATTTTTAAAATAAGTTTCTCTTCCTTTTTTCCTTTTCCTGGAGAGGATTGAATGTTCTTGGCACTTTGGTCTTTTTATGTAAATTTTAGAAACAGCTTAGTAGTTTAAGAAGCTTGTTTGAGTAATCTTAAATCTTTTCACACTTAAAATATTAAGTATTCCAGTGCATGAACATTCAATAGCTTTCCCATTATGAAGTCTTTATGTAGGAATTACTCTGTGTAATTGGACATGAATAATAAAATTGTTATTTGAAATTTGTGTTAATTTACAGTTATTTTAATGTAGCTTAAATAAATGCATCACATCTAAACTTTGAAATTACTAATCTTTTCTCTATCATTTTAGGTAACATGAAGGAATTTTCTCCCTTAAACATAGTTTTGTAATGATTATATAAATATAAACCAGCTATAAAATTGCTTATATTACAAAATAACTACTATACATCCTAAATTTTTGATTCATATGATTTTTATGCATTGATAATGTTATTTTAAAGAACTCTATCAATATTACTGCTTGTATTTAAATGAGTACATCATCCATATGTTTCATGAATCTGTCTTATTTTAGGTGGCTAATTGGAGATAAAGAGCCTCTTGGAATTTCCTGCATGGTTTGCTTTAACCACAATCCTCAGATCTCTACCTCTTGAGTGGCTAGAAGTTCCTGGCATAGTATTAATACTTTTTGAGTTTCATCAAAAATTGTGGTAATTTCTGATATAAAATAAACTCTAGTGATAGTTACCATTTTCTCCTTTAAATTCTCTTTCCTGCTGGCAGAGTTCAAACCACTTTCTTGATTTTTAATTATGGTAACACCCATCCTTTCCAGATTTTTTTAAATATTTCAGGTTGTTTGTTTTACAAACAACATGTGTCTGGGCCATCATTACAGATTCCCATTTCAGTTCATATCTAGATTTTAGCTTCTGGGATGGTAGAGCTGTGTGATATGTGTTTTCTATCCCTCTCAGCAGTGCCCCCACTATTCTTCCATAGGAAAATCATGGGGACTTTTTCTTACCAATTTTGATATGCAATCTTTTCTGAATTATCAATATGAAAAAAATTTAACTTAAAAGTGTATAAACCTCTTAGTTTAGATATTGATTTGCTTCAACAATGCCATTTTACTTTTCTTGTTGACTTTAGCTTTAAAAAAAAAAAGGTTGTATCCCTATTGCAACAATGAGATGTACAAGTCAATGTCAAAAATGAACTTTACAACTTTGTGGGGGGGGGGAGTGGGAGGAGGATTGGGGGGTAGGAAGAGGATGGGAATGGTTTGGAAGGGAAAACAAAGGAGGAGGCTACAATGCTTGATAAGAAATATACTCATTATCTTGCCCATGTAATTGTAACCCCTCTGTACAATATTTTCACAATAAAAAAAGGCTTTGCCTATTAGCAAACAGTAAGAGGATATCAGAGTAAAGGCACTTAGAAAAATGCTTGCTACAATTAGCACAGGTGCTACCATTTTTTTAAAAAATGGTGAATTTTTTACAATTCACCATAAAGGTCACAGTTTAAACTTCCACTGAAATGGTGTTAAAGCTTCACATAATTCAGGTCTAGCCAGGAACCAGAGAAGTGAACTAATTGGTTAAGTCTGTTCAAGGTGACAACCTGCCGACTGGCAGACAAAACATTTAGGAACCAGGCTGAAAATGCTACATCTAATTTTAGTTAGGTTGTAAGAAGAGATCCAGGAGACTGATCGGCTTACTGGTAGTGAAACCCATAGTCCCATGTTTATTCTTAGATCATCTGGGATTGAGGGAGCAATTGGAAAAGGGAGCTCCTTTCTATGAATCTTTACCTAGTTATTAGATTACAAGCATGGTATAATACCATACAATAGACAATTTGCCACAAATGTAAGTAACATCACCTAAACTTTTTCTTAATCTAAGTACAAAGGGAAAGAAAGTAATTACTTAGGTCCCTAAATTATAATACAGTACTTTGCTCTAATTTCCTAGCAAAAAATTTCAAAGTGTTCAATGACTTTCTTCTTTTCTTTTAAAGTCTTGTGCTGTATGCAGCTGTACCTCATCTATTCTGGGGTGGAATAAGAATATAATACAGATAGAGGAGCAAAAATGAGCAAGTGTTTACAATTTCACAGGGTTATCTGACCTCTTCTAGGAAAATCCCTGAATGTAAAGTATGTCTCTGCAGACATTAATCTTAGCTGCCTGGTTTCCTTTGTGTTCTGATTAACAGTCCATGTAATCATTCATTTTTGGAGTTGTGTGGCCTCTAGTGGTATACAGGAAAATCATGGAACAAAACAATAGAAGCCTTTATATGTCTGACTCCCATGACTGAGAACTCTAAAAGATTCTAAGCAATAATACCTTGACTTACTCTAATGCTCTTGTTTGATAGTTTTAAATGTTGATTTCCTGCTTGGTCCAAAGTTATAGCTGTCTCTACAGATATATTAAAGTCAAATTATATATAAATAATTTCTAAGATGTCAGTATCAATGTGATGGATTTTATAGTGTCTTCCTCAAATTAATACTTAATTTCCAAGACAGTGTAATCAAATTGTAATAATTTACTTAACAGTATTCTGGTCATTTTAAGCATGCTTGAAATTTAAAATGTAATTAAAGATGTATTCTTTCTAAATTATCTAAGTTTTGCACATAAGTATGAGTTACATGTAGTAACACTAGATCTAGTAAAATAAATGAATCAATCAATACATAAAAACATAGCATGCAATTATTGATGTTAGTATATGTTGTTTAAAATGGAAAACTGTCATTTTTATTGCTTGTAGTCAAAGGGTATTAAAAGACCTTAAATAACAGAAAAGTAAGCTTGTAAACCAATTTACTAATGAGTTCCTTAAAAAATAATGTTAGCTAGTTCATACATATCTCTAAAATGTAGTACTAATTCGAGTTAATGTCATATTGTGTCAATTGGTTTGGTTCTCTGTTCAGACAAAACAAAACTAGTCTTGACTCTAAAAGGGACTCCTAATTTAAAACCTTATCGATAGCAAGCCTAAAGGAACATTGGAACGGATAGTATTGTGTTCTAGAGTTAAAGTATTTTCACATCTATTACAAAGTATATGCTGTTGGAATTATCTACTAGGTCTACAGATTTCAAAACCATTTTCTAATTCATCATGTTTAGAAGCATAACTCCCCTCTAGTTTTAATGAAGGAGGTTGTAACTAGAGATTAGAAGATAAGGATGATGTTTTATTTAAGTAAGAAAGACTGAGTGATGAGAAATACAAACTGGGTGTCCACTGGTGTCCCTTGCAAAAAAAGATTAATCTAAACTTTTATCATGCCTGCATTTTACAGGATAGTTGAAGAAATTGTAGTATAGAAATATGTGAGCTGTGTGCTCGCACTTACTGAAAATGGGTTTTGGATTTAGTTGTCAACTGAGAATTCAGTTAGTGGCCATTGGTAAATAAGACTTTCTAAATAGGAATAATGAGTATTGTCTACCCAAATGATTCCCATGTTAATTCATCCAAGACCTTTCAAAGCCAGAGTGACATTACTTTAAAGAATTCTGATGGCTGAAAAGACACTTGTATAAAATCATGTTGTATAAAACTAAGATAAACACATTCCTCATAATGAAATTAACCAGGAGAAGATGAATACAAACTAAAAAAAAAGAAGTAATCACAGTTGCCAGTCTTCATCCATGTTATTAACCATAATTAGTTGTTCAAGAAATTTGGCTTTAGTTTGCTGGAGAAAGTTTTTGGCTCCTATAAGACAGATAAGCAGGGTGTACTACAAGGAAAACTGGTTATATTGGGATGTATCTTCAAATTATAGAGATGGCATGTTTAAATTTTATTTTAAATTTCTCCTACTGATCAGTATTTCTTGAGAATGATAATTTTTAGTGTCATTATATTTTTATCTTAAAATTTGGATAAAATATATAATAGGGATTCTTGACATATGTTCATCTTTCTTCATCAATGGTAATGTTTCATGTTCTTTACTATTTATAGTCAAAATACAGAATTTGGTTAAATAGAGACAAGGCAAGACCATTATCAGAAATTTCTCGGTCTTGTTATGAGAATCCTTAGCATTTACAAATATATATCCCTCAGATACATAAAACCAGAGAGAGCAGTCAGATATTGATAATGAATTTTGTTGGCTTGTGTTCTAAAAGTCACTGAAAGCATCAAGTCAAACATAAATGCTTGAGAACTTTAGTATTGGCTTAGTTGCTACTATATAACACATTTCTCATCTTTTTTTTTGCTCACAGGCTTCTGTGCATATATATATACCACATATATGTATGTGTGCATGCATGCATTGGCTTTGATAAATGAGCATATATTTTTATTTATATTCATACAATGTGTTTTTACGATAATAGTTGGTACACATTTTGAAAATAATAAATTCCTACTCAGGATGCTGAGCTCTGAGGATTAGAGTTTGGAATCTAACCAAGACAGGAAAATCTATGTGACTTTTTTTATTGTCACGGTGATGTTCAGTGGGTTACAGTTACAAAAGTAATTGTTTTTTTTTTCAAATTTTATTTTCTTATAAAGATGCTGCACAGAGAGGTTACAGACACATCAGTAAATCAATGAGTACATTTCTTGTCAAATTTGTTACCCCTTCCCTCATTTTTCTCCCATTTTCATTTTTCCCCAATCGCCCCCCCCCAAATTGTACAGATCATTTCCAACATAGTTTTGTGAACATCGCTGATTCATTGGTTCCCCCCTTGTCCTTTGTCTCACCATTCTGTTGTTCCCCTTCTCTTCCCTAATTCAGATAAATGAATATATGATACCAGGGTACCAAAATCAGATACAGTGACAACAGGGGATATACCAGAAGGGGAAGAACATACAAAACAAACAAGAAATCACATAGTACATTAAAAACAATAGCAATAAAAGGTCTCTTGTGTCCATGTCTTGGAGTTCATTTTGCCTAGAATCCTCTTAAATGGTTATATGTATATAGCTATTGAGCTAGTCTGCTCATCTGCTAAGATTGTCCTAGATGTATGCTAATTATTACAAATAAGGGAGACCATGGGTCCTATGTTTCTTTGGGGATGCCTTACTTTCTTTAATATTATTTTTCCCAAGTCTTTCTGTTTCCTTACAAATGGGGTTGTACATTATTTCTGATGGAAGCATAGAATTCATATATATATATATATGTATGTATGTATGTATGTATATATATCACTTTCTTGATCCATTCATCTACTGAGGGGCATCTGGGTTGGTTTCATATCTTAGCTATGGCAAAATAAACATAGTTGTGCTGGTAGCTTTAGTATGATATTTTTTGTGGTCATTTGGGTAAATACCCAGAAGTGAGATTGCTATGTCATAAGAGAGCACTCTGTGTAGTTTTTTAAGGAACCTCCATATTGCTTTCCAGAGTGGTTGAACAAATTTACACTCCCATCAACAGTGCAGTTAGCGACTCTTATTTTTAATAAACCACCAGAAAAGCCAGAAGTGGTGCTGTGGCTCAAGAGGTAGAGTACTAGTCTTGAACAAAAAGCTCAGGGACAGTGCCCAGGCCCTGGGCTCAAGCCTCAGGACTGCCACACATACAAGTGAAGTAAGCCAGGGCCAAAGAAACATAGGTCCCATGCTTTCACTTATTTGCAGTAATTAGTATATGTCTTAGACAAACAGAAATGGTCAGGCAAGTTGATGTTAGGCGAAATGAAGCCCAAGATAAGGACTCAAATGCTTTTTCTTTCTTGCTATTGTGTCTAACATATTTATAAGATATTTCTTTGTTGCTTTGTATGTCCCTCCCCCACGGTATAACCCTTGTTTTCACTGTATTTGATGTTGGTATAATTTGTGGAGGGGAAGGGAAAAAAACAAATTGTTTAAAAAGGGATACAGTTGGACTCATTGCAACAATGACATGTACAAGTCGTTATGTTGAAAATGAACTTTACAACTTTGGCATGGTGGGGGAGAACGAGGACATGGGAAGGGATGGGAAGGGGAAACAAAGGAGGAGGCAACAATGCTTGATAAGAAATGTACTCATTACCTTGCCCATGTAATTGTAACCCCTCTGTACGGTATTTTCACAGTAAATAAAAATAAGAGCCGGGCGCTGGTGGCTCATGCCTGTAATCCTAGCTACTCAGGAGGCTGAGATCTGAGGATCTCGGTTCAAAGCCAGCCTGGGCAGGAGAGACCGTGAGACTCCTATCTCCAATAAACCACCAGAAAACCGGAAGTGGCGCGCTGTAGCTCAAGTGTTAGAGCGCTGGCCTTGAGCTGAAGAGCTGAGGGACAGCGCCCAAGCCCAGAGTTCAAGCCCATGACCGACAAAAAAATAAATAAATAAAATAAAATAAAATAAAAATAAGTGGTTAGCAAAAAAAAGAATAGAATACAATACAAAGAAAACAATGCATTCATAATATTTATAATTTTTGTTTATATTCCAATATTGAATCATATTATTCAGCTGCCCCAACTTATTTGTGAAGTCCTAAAACTCATTCACAGAACTTTAGCAAAAACTAGTCCACAGCTGTTAGAAGTTTCACATTGTGAGATAAATATTAGTTTTAATATGATTGAGTAGGCTAATATCTCCTCAGAGTTTTTGTCATGTGGGTAATTTTTACATATTATATTAATGTTTACACTGGCTTGAAATACTTACCAAGTTGAAGGTAAAGTATCTAAGTGTTTCAAGATATTTTCATTATTTTACTATATACATTATATATCATATATATTATAAAACATATCTATAATATAGCTTATTATATATTATATAATATATAGAATCATAAATCATAATATATGATTATATACTATCTTATATGATAATATAAAAATATAATGAAAAATTCATCTTTTGACATAGGGTTTCACAAATAGATTTGCTTTTCCCTTGAAGAGTTTATGGTTGCCCACAATGAATGTAAAACAATAGGACCAAAGGACAAAGTCTCCATTACAAATGACCAAATATGCTACCTCTTATATGGGTAAAATTCTAAGATGAGGCTTTGTGGTTGTGTATTATGCACAAAGTATCAAAGTAAACCTTTTTTTCTTAGACCTTTCTTCTTTGACAAAGTTCAGCTTGACTTTCTAAATAAGATTAATGCTTATGGTCGACAAAGATTATTCTGGTGTCAGTCAATGTGGTGCTCTCTCTTTAGTTACTAAAACAATATTGGTACTGGCAGGTATGAAACAGGTTTTCCAACACAGTCAGACAGTAAGTTCAGTATAGAATCTGAATCCAAATTAGGTCCCATATTAATTGCAAATGGTAAAAACCTTTGCCTTCGTTTTCTAATTAAGATTAATGATGGTGGTTTGAGGAGCTGATACCCAAACCCTGGCATTCACAACAATCATTTTTCAACTGTGGCAAACATGCTTTTGCTTTGAAGTACTTTCTAGTCTGAAATAGAACTGGCAAGGAGGTGGCAGAGGATGTTCACAGGGCAATTTTAAAAACTAAACCACGAAGGTAAAGACATAAAAATCCTAATAAGAAACCTCCAGTCAACCAGTACACATCCAGCCAAAAACTATCCTATCCCTCCCTCCCTCTCTTTCTCTCCCTCCCTCACTTCCCCCACCCCCTCTCTCTCCAAGGACTTCATGCTCCTAAATGAGATTCTATTAAAAGTTACAAATAACTAGTAATAATAAATGTTCCCATTTAAAGTGCTGCTTGATATCTGTTGACTGTGAGTGAGATGATTTACATGGAGAACACAGCCAGTGCACAGACTCACCATCTGGAATTACTAACTGAGAAACCCATAAAATCATTGATGTATTACATGACTTACTGTCAGGTCTCAATGGAGTTAAGTATCATCAGATTCTAAAGCTTTGCATTTAGAACACTTGAGAACTTGCTTAAAGACAGAGCATGTTTCATTCAAAACAGCTTTCCCTTTTGGATTGTGTGCTGTGTGCATTGAAAAAGAATTCCTCTGAGCTAGATGAAAGAAAATCTGGGGAAACAGCAACTTAGTAAGGCTTCTTCTTTTTTTCTTTCCACCCAGCTGCTTTGTCAGTTTTAGACAACTGCAGAAATTATACAGTAGATTTTGTTCCACAATCAGTAACACACGTCATGTCTGAAAATATAGACCTCTTTGGATGATTGCATGGTGCCCTGAGGATTTGGAGATGGTGGTTAAAAATTTTTTTCTATTTTATTTTAGTTTTCTTCCTTTTTTTTCTTTTCTTTCTTCTTTTTTTTAAACAATTATGTGAATACAAGAGAGCCTTTGTGTGCCAAAACATACATGTTCTTTAGGCAAACAAAAGTGGATAATTTTAACACATTCTGCATTAATACAAGCAAAATTGAATTTTCTAAGTCCTATTCATGAGTGCTATTATTTATACAGCTGTGAATTGTATTGAGACACGACAGTGTGGGGAAAACCACGTTCACTGAATTATCTAGCTGACTTCTGTATTTTAAAATACATATTCATCACAAAATCTAAAGCATCAATTAAAAATATTGGAAATTTTTAGGGAATACTAGATTTTTTTCTGTGAAAATGGGATTTGATTGGCTGAAATGGATTATATACAGATTTACTTTTTTTAAACAAGCATTACCCCTCCCAAACATGAGGACTTTATTAGTCTCAAGCCCTAAATAAATGAAGTATCTTATTCTTCAACTCCATAGTCCCTCCTGACTAGTTACATAGAATTGTTAAATTATTTTCTATTGTCTAGCAAGACTTTCTAGCAAGTCCTTCTGAAATAGGTAAAATAAAGTTGCAGAAAATGTTAATTCTTTGTAGAGTTGGTTATGATTTCCAATAATTAAATATTAAAATGCTGTGTTTTAAATAACTATAATATCTGATTATGTTGTTCTTTGTTACATAGTATACTTCGTGGGCTTCTTCAGTCTTTTGTGCTTAAAATTATACTGACATACTATGTGACATTAAGAGCAGCAGGAGTGAGCAGAGAAGGGTATGTGTCAGGTCACTAGAGATGACATCATTGAGACTTGCACACTTATAAACTCTAAATTATTTTTCTTCCCTAATCATTGTCATATGCCATGAATGCCAACAAAATAAATGTTACTGAATTTCTCTATAACATCAAAATTTCCATAGATAAATTGTTTATCTTAGTTAACTAATTTAGCAAAACTGATGATTATTGTGTTGCTTTTTTTAAAATCAACTTTTTCTCCACTATAGACTTTTTCTTTTTCTTTTTTCTTTTTTATTCAACTGGTCCTGGGGTTTGAACCCTGATCCTGGGCACTGTACCTGAGCCTTTTTTGTGCTCAAAGCTAGTGCTCTACCACTTAAGCCACATCACCACTTCCAGCTTTCTGAGTAGTTTATAGGAGATAAGAGTGTACAGACTTTTCTGCCAGCTCTGGTTTCCTAGAAGTTTTGTGGAAATTTATACCTGCCAACCCTTTTTATTCTCTAATTCCTATTCTCTTTGGGTTTGCTCCTCTGCTTGGCTAGATGATCTCAAACTAAATATCTGAGCATTGCCCTTTAAGAAGTAACTATATATATTATCTGCCTCACTGTTCCCACATAATGACAAATTCTACTATACTTCTACATATTTATGTCCCCACAAGGAAACAGATGCCCCTCTCATATAAAGATAACTTGAAGAGGGTTTCATACTCAAATAACTTACAAAACTTTTCACACCACACCACAAGAGATAAGATTTAAAGGATCATTGTGTATTTACTTTGATATCTCACTGTCTCATAAGAAATCTTGTTGCATAATTCTGAATGCAGTTTATAGCTTTATGTGGAAATTAAAGAGTTTATAAATGTTGGATAAATAAATATGTTTTAAACATATTCATCTCTATGGAGACATTTAGCTTAAAAATTGGTTTGTGAAAACATCTGAAGAAAATATTAATTTGTGAGTTTGTTGTAATTTTCCCATAGCAGAACTACAGTTCATTCATTCATTCTTTTTTTTTCTTTTCTGTTTTTAAATTTAGTTTTATTGCCAAGGTGATATACAGAAGGGTTAGAGTTACATATGTAACTTAGTGAGGGGATGGGAAGGTGGCTCAGTTGTAGAGTGCTTGCCTTGCATGCATGAGGCCCTGGGTTCTGTTCTTCAGCACCACATAAGCAGAAAAAGCCAGAAGTGGTGCTGTGTCTCAAGTGGTAGAGCGCTAGTCTTGAGCTGAAGAGTTCAGGCCCCACCACTGACAAAAAAAAAAAGTGAGTATATTTCTTGTCAAATATTGTTACACCCTCTCTGATTTTTCTCCCAATCTCCCTTCCTCTAATCCCCCCCTCCGAGTTGTAAAGTTCATTTCCAACATATTGTACTGAGAGTATCACTGTTGCCATAGTTCAGATTTTGTCATTCATTCATTCTTGAACTACTAATAACCATCATGGACAGTACCATGTATTCAGAAAATATCCATAAAAATGCTAGTTGAATACAGACAATTTTTGTTGTGCTTATATGGCATGTCTAACACATAGTTATGGATTACATGGATCTACCATTGAAAATTGGTGCATTAATTTATTCAAATTTATTAAAAATCAATTAATTTGGAGTTATCTTCTTTCAGAAAGAAAGTCTACAGTCACAAGTCTACAGAGCGCAAGTGTTCAGACTCACCAAAGACCAAAATATGTAGCTGCTGATTTGGGTCTACAACTTTGAAGGCAAAATTATGGCCTAGACTACATGATTTCATTTGAAAAAGAAAAGGGCCATTCTTCTGTATGGAGATATCATGGACTGCAAGGCCATTCCTTATCTGACATCAGGAAGTTTACAAACACATTCTACATTCCTGTCCTTACATATTGCATAATCTTGTTAAAATGGATAATTTACCATTCCCCAAAGCCCCCTCATGATTAACTGCCTTGGTATTTTGATTCAAGTTTCTTCTATTTAGGCATGGGGACTCTATGCAATTTTCCTCAGCCTAAGTCTTCCTCAGGTACTTTACCTGTATTTTCTGTGTACCATGTGACAATCCATTTGCCTAATAATGAAGGAGCACAGAAAAGAAAGATTTCTTATCAATGAAATAATTTCTCAGTTCCCTCCATGTGTTCATCATAATCACTTCATTCATGGATGCACACAGAATTTTGATGGTATTTTCATTTGGTACTTTTTCTACTGTGGTACCATCTATTTTCTTTGTTACTAAATGTGGCAACATTGAATTAAAATTTGGTTACCTAGAACACTACCTAGCCTTGTCATTTATGGATATGAATTAAATGTAAACTGGATTATCCATTATCTGCTCTGCCTTTACCTGGTGTTTATGACTATAACTGAGTAGTTCTGTGTTGACAAAACTATGTGGGTTTTTTTTTGTTTTTGTTTTTCTTCTACATCTTGAGTTACATAAAAATGCCATCTTTTTGCCAGTGTTCACAGCAAACTTAAAGACAGCATCTTCAAAATGTGGCACCATGAGATAAAATGGTATAATTATATATCTGTTCTTTTTTTCATCCATTTCTTTATTTGCTTTTTTTTGTAGGTTGTGGGGCTTGAGCTCAGGGCCTCGGCACTGTCCCTGTGCTCTTTTGCTAAAGGCTAGTGCTCTACCACTTGAGACACAATGCCATTTCCAGTTTTTTGGCAGTTAATTAAAGAGAAGAGTTTCATGAACTTTCTTGCCCAGGCAGGCTTTGAATCACCATGCTTAGATCTCATCATTATGCATAGCTAGGCATGAGCCACCAGCACTGTTTGTCTGTTTCTTATTTATTGCTTTCTTTTATTAATTGCATCTCTTCACCTAATGATGAAGACTGTTAGTATTTTTTACTTCTACTAAATTTCCCATGAGATCATGATCCAGATAGCTATGGCAACACCTTCAATGTCCTCTTTCCATTTATCTTGGCAGATCCCTTTGTACAATATTAAATGCCTCCACTTTAGCATAAAGGTGATTAATCCAAATCATTTTAATGCTACTTCTGTTTATGGATACACTATTAAATCAAAGATCTGATCTGTATGTGAAAATGGGTGCTATATCCATAAAGAAAACAAAATAGGCTTACTTGACAATAATTATATAAGTAAAATATTTAAAATAGAATTATTTCACACACTACAACAAAAACATCTAGGAATTTCCAAAGACAAACATTGATCCCTTATCCCAATTATAAAAACACTTTTACACAAATGATACAATTAGGAGAGAAATCAGGTTAGAACTGTTAGAAGAGGAAAATCACTTTTATACAATTGGTACAATTAGGAGAAAAATCCTTTTAGAACTGTTAGAAGAGAAAATAGGAAATGAAAGCATAAAATAATTTTATTAATTTTGAGGGAAATAATAGGTTATTATAGAAGATGAAAATGCAAGAAAAAACAGAGTTAATAGGTGTTGATAACCTATGAGCCTGATTTTTCTGGAAAGTAAATTAGAAGCAATTAAAGACAAGCCTCTTCCTCTATTACCTATCAAGGGCAATATATCTTTGTCCACACGATACATCAAGCAACTTCTTAACTGGGTGTTTCTGACACCACATTTTCCTGTTTATTTCAGTGGCTTTGTTGTGATTTATTATATAATGCTATATAGTAGAACTTCTGATCTAAATTTGGATTGTAAATCAGGATCTGACTATATTTCAGGACAAGAATTTCAGGGTCTTTATATGTCCTCTTTGTGTGTATGTTTGTGTGTTTGTGTGTGTGTGTGTGTGTGTGCGCGCACACACACACACACACTCACCAATTTGGGGGCTTAAACCTAATCCCTAGGTGCTGTCCCTAAACTTTTGTGCTCAAAGCTAGCACTATAACACTTGAGCTACAGCTTCACTTTCCACTTTTCTTGGTGCTTCATTGAAGAGAAGAGTCTCACAAATTTTTCTGCATGGGCTGGCTTTGAATCATGATCCTCAAATCTAAGCCTCATGAGCAGCTGGGATTATAGGCGTGAGCCACCAGCAAACAGCTGGCCCCTTTTTTTTAAATATATATACAATATTTACTCTTAGATGTTCTCACACACACTAAGCAAGGACTTTAAAGAACATCTTTATTTCTAGTCATAATAATATTCAATGTGGGTTTTTCACATATTGACTGTTGAAATACATTCCTTCCATATCCATTTTATTAGGTTTTTGTTTCGTTTTGGTTTTTTTTTTGTAGGTCGTAGGGCTTGAACACTGTGCTTGGATGCTATCGCTCAGCTCTTCAGCTCAAGGCGAGTACTCTACAGCTAGAGCTACAGCAGCACTTCCGGTTTTCTAGTAGTTTTTGTTGGAGATAAGAGTCTCACGGACTTTCCTGCCCAGGCTGGCTTTGAACGGCGATCCTCAGATCTCAGCCTCCTGAGTAGCTAAGATTACAGGCATGAGCCACCCGCGCCTGGCTAGGATTTTTTAATCATAAACAGATATTAATTCTGTTCAGTTTCTGTTCTATTTCTTTTAGAAATAATCATATGTATTTTTGCTTCTCTTTATGTTTTCTGTTATTGCTACTTATTTGCATATGATACTAAGAAAAACTAAAGTGAACTTTGGCAACATTGTGGAGAAGTGAGAACACTTACACGCTACTGTGGGTCTTGTGAATTTGTAACATCATTTTACAAAGCAATAAAGACATTTCTGAAAAAAATGAACTATCGCATTATCTAGTAATCTTACTACTGAGAGTGTATCCAAACAACTGAAGTGAGTATATTGAGATGTCTGCACTTCCATGTTCATTCTGTGTTCATAAGACCATAATACAGAAATAATATGTGTTTATGAGTAGATGGAAGAATGTTTAAAATATGGTATAAATATATAATTGGAGAACTGTTCAGCCATCAAAAGGAAGAAAATAATTTATGATAAAAATAGATAAACAGACCAATAAACATTGATAACACATTGACAACATTGATAAACAGTGATGTAGTATGATCTCTCCTTTTATGCATATTCTAAAAGTGATGGAAGGGTCATACTGGTCAACATTTACTGTTAGGAAGAATAGAGGCCAGTGCTCTCTAACAAAGGAAGGTCACCATAGATACAATAGAGGCCAGTGATCCCTAACAAAGGAAGGTCACCATAGATACAATAGAGGCCAGTGCTCTCTAACAAAGGAAGGTCACCATAGATAGAATAGAGGCCAGTGATCTCTAACAAAGGAAGGTCACTATAGATAGAATAGAGGCCAGTGCTCTCTAACAAAGGAAGGTCACTATAGATAGAATAGAGGCCAGTGCTCTCTACAAAGGAAGGTCACTATAGTTAGAATAGAGGCCAGTGCTCTCTAACAATGGAAGGTCACTATAGATAGTCATAATGTATTGTCTATTCCACAACTACTTAAGGAAATTATTTGAAATGTTCTTTGATAAAGCAAGGATTTAAATAACAGATACATTAAATACCCTGATTTAATTATTATACCATAAACGCATATACTGAAAAATCACACTGTGCTCCCAAAATGTGTTCAATTTTTATTTTTTGATTCAAGAAAGAAGCTTTTCTCTTTTTTTTTCTTGAGCTATATTTTTTATTGTGAAAATACCATACAGAAGGGTTACAATTACATGGGCAAGGTAATGACTACATTTCTTATCAAGCATTGTTGCCTCTTCCTTTGTTTCCCCTTCCCATCCCTTTCCATCTCTCCCTCCTCCCCCACCCCCTGTGGACCCATTGCACCAATGAGATGTACAAGATGTTAGGTCAAAAATGAACTTTACAAGAAGCCTTTCTTTAAAAAAAGAATTACTTGAGTAGAGTTTTCAGTGAGAATATTCTGATCTTAATGAAAGATTAAATTTCTAAACTGTCACTTATAATCTTCAAATATCTTCCTCTTTATGTTCCTAAATAATGGTGCCCATTGCTTAAATGAAGTAAAAGACAACATAGTCAGGCCGTCAGCACACCTCTAGTTCTATTTCTATTCCTTTCCATGTCTCTGTATCTCTACTGTCCTCCAAGTTCCAGTCCTCATAGTACATTAGTCAGATTTCTGGCAGAACCTGGCCTCTGCCCACCTCCCCAATGGCTTGTCTGTTCCATTCTTCCCACAAAAGTGAGAAATGTACTTTATGTAAGTAAATTAGACCATGCAATTTAACAGCCTTTCATGGGCCACACTCTGACTGGAAGGCTTAATTTAGGTTTCAGCCTGTGTTTCTGAAATCCTTTTAAAACCTTTCCTCCCTACAGCTCTGTTTGCAACTACATTGACCTCTTTTCTCTTCTTTGAATTTACTATTCCAGGGTTTTTCCATCTCAGGTCTTTGGCAGTATGTGCTGACAGATTGCTTCTCCCTTTTCCTGATATGCCAGGATGCTTTTCTAAAAGATTTAAAGACATCTAATTCCTTATCTCACCCTCTGTTTTCAATTCAGATGATAGAATGTTCTCAGAGACACACTGTCTTGGGCAACTGTATTGAAAAAGAGTACCCACCTCCACCCATACAACAGCTACTTCCTCAGACAACGCTATATTTATCACTTATTCCAACCTAGTACTATATTCTCTTTTCTTCCTGAAGAACAGACTACTAAATCCAAATCTGAGCTCTCACATACCAGGGCCTTCCCTACAGTTTTATTTGATTATTTATTTACATGAGCAGTATATGAGTCTGTATGGCTGAGTATACAATGTCTGAGCTCCAGGATCTTCTTTGCCCAGGAATTATCAATGTCTAAACCAAAGCAACGAAGAAAATGGCTGTAATATTTTAGAGCAATAGACTATTTGTAACATTTGCACTCAACCACTCTTTGCCAAATACTGCATTAAGTATATATTCTATTCCAGAGTATGTGAACCACAGAAAAAAATCACAATACAGACCTCAATTCTGCTATTATGGAGTGTATAGTGTATGGTTGGAGACTGACAGCAAAGATATAATTACTCAAATAATTATTTGACTTAATCAAATTTGATCTTGGGAAAAATCAAAATACTATAATAAAAATAACACAAGTGGGGAAATTTTGTAAAATAACTTGAAAGAAAATGGATAGCTAGATGTATATAACATATAAGTGTATGTTACACATAATATATATGTACACTATGTATAATACATTGTACTTTGCATGTATGCAAAATATTTAGATCATTATATGTGGGCATGTGAAAATGCATTCACTGTGTGAATATTTACATTACATCATGTCCAGGTATAATTATTTGTTTTTTGCTGTCCATTAAGTTTATTTGTAGGTTTATAGACATATTCTAGTTATTATAAATGAGGGGAAACATGCAGTGTATGCTTCTTCATGTCTTGCTTACCTCACTTAGAATATTTTTACAAGTCTTTCCATTTCTTTATGAATGAGGCAATGTCATTCTTTCTGAAGGAAGCATAGAATTTCATTGTGAATATACACCACATTTTCTTGATCTATTTGTCCAAAGAGGTTCATCTGAGTTGATTCCATATCTTGGCTATAATAAATAATGCTGTAATGAACAGATAGACAGATGCCCAGAAGTAGGATTGCTAGGTAGAAAAGAAGCTGTATGTAGGAGAGGATTGCAAGGGTTCAATAGCTATCTGCTTAAGCATATAAAATGATGCTTATCAAAATGAACCCCAAGCAATGGAAATAAGAGATTTTTTTATTAAACTGTTTGAGGTTCTTTCTATTATTTTTCTTTTCTTCTTTCCTTTATCTTTGAGTTATTCCATTTTGTCACTGCTTTTGATTTCTGTACTCTTTGTCTTGTATGTGTAAGTTCATCTCACATGGGGAGGGGGAGAGGAAGAACTTGAATGGTAGGACAAAGGGTGAACCAATTAAGCAGTGAAACACACTAGACACTATGTTAAAAATGAATTATATAACTTAGGTGAGGAGGGAGAGGAAAGTCAGAAGGGAAAAACTGAGAGAGAATAAGGAAGGGGGTGACACTTCAAAAGGAAATATACTCATTACCTGAATCATGTAACTGTCACCCATCTGTACACCACTTTTACAGCTGTGATACAATGGTTATAAAAACTGAGGAATAGTTGGGTGCTTGTGAGTCACACCTGCAATCTTAGTTACTCAGAAGATCTGAGGATCATCATTTGAAGCCAGCCTGAGCAGAAAAGCTCATGAGACTATGACTTCCAATAAGCCATCAAAAAATACAGAATTTGACCTCTGACTTCAGGGGTAGAGTGCTATCCTTAAGCACAAAAATCTCAAGAACAGCATTCAGGCCCTGAGTTCAAGACCCAGGAAAGAAAAAAAAGAAATAAAAAAATAGAAAATAGGGCTGGGAAAGTGGCTCAGTGGTAGGGTGTTTGCCTTGCATGCATGAGACCCTGGGTTCAATTTCTCAGTACCACAGAAAAAAGTCAGAAGTGACACTGTGGCTCAAGTAGTAGAGTGCTAGCCTTGAGCTGAAGAGCTGAGAGACAGCTCCCAGGCCTAGAGTTCAGACCCATGACCAGAAAAGAAAGAAAGAAAGAAAATAAAGGAAGGAATTCCAGTACCTAAAATTTTATATACATCATTTCTCTAACAAATTTTCCTTAGTTGATCTACAAACTCATTACTAGAATGTACTGAACAATACTCTCATATTAAAAATTGACATTAAAAATTGACAAATTCTTTTTTCTAACAGGGAAGACAGATAATTCTCCAATTTCAAATCATTTTTGGAAGCTAGCAAGAGAAAAGCTTCAAATAAATCACATGGAGTTAAACTCCCTTCCTTCCTTCCTTCCTTCTTTCCTTCTTTTCTTTTTCTTTCTTTCTTTCTTCCTTTGTTTCTCTCTCTCTTTTCCTTTCTTTCTTTCTCTCTCTCTTTCTTTCTTCCTTCCTTCATTCCTTTCCTTCTCTTTTTTCTTATTAACCATTTTACTTGAACCACTCCCTTGTGGCTATTCCACATTCAACTGTGTTCAATGTTTCCTGCCTTTCCCACTCATCTCTGATTCCTGTACATACATCAATTTTAATCCTTAGAGTTACTTACATGATTTGTGGGAAAGTGCTACTCAGTGATTTGGGATTGGAGAAAATTATTTAACATTTGTGCTTTATTTTCTATTTCCCATCTATAAAACTTGATGTCATAATATTTATCCAATGCTGCAAAGAAGTGACATAAGAATTTATTCATGTTTGTAAGGAACATTGAGATGAAGGGCATTGTAGAAGTATAAAATTCTGTTATGACTCTCTGGCAGTCTGGTCAAGCTCTATAAATAACATGGTCAGGCCCTGAGAACTGTATTATGGTTTATGATGACTTACATGTGGACTACAGTCAAGAGCTCTGGAGGATCTCCTAAAATGTTTTATCATGTTGGCTATATAAATGTCATCATGTACATTTTGTAGTAGTAGCTTTTCAACTCCTTAATTCTGAAAATTAAGCTTTTACTTTTCTGTTGGCACAGTGGAGAGCTTTAATTTCAGCTATGTTGAGATTTGGAAGACAAAGCTAAAAAAGTTAGTGAGGCCTTATCTCAACTAATAAACCAGGCATAATTACATGCATCTGTAATAGCAGCTAAACAAAGGAGGATCATATTCCAGGCCAGCCTAAGCAAAAAAGGTGAAACCCAATCTGAAAAACAACTAAAGTCCAAATGGCTAGGGGAATGATGGACATAGGAAAGGTAGAGTAGGGCTATATCACAATTATAAGTCTCTGACTTCAAACCCCAATGCAATACAAAAAAAGGAGAAGTTTACATTTTCCAACATCAAGAAGAATGTACTATGATGGGCACACAACTCCATTTTATAGTATGATTTGATCACATGGTTTCAGACATTGGGGACTCAACAATTACTTTTCTATTGTGTTACTAGAAAAAGAAAAGAACAACCTCACAGGAAAGTTATTTTTTTACTCTCTTTTTTTTTGTCATTCTTGAACTCTGGGCCTGGATGCTCTCCCTGAGCTCTTCAGCTCAAGGCTATCTCTCTACCACTTGAGTCACAGCAGCGCCTCCAATTTTCTGGTAGATAATTAGTGATGAGTCTCATGGACTTTCCTGCCCAGAATCACAATCCTCAGATCTCAGCCTCCGGAGTAACTAGGATTACAACGTGAGCCCCTGGCTAGGAAATTTACTTTTTAAATGGGGTACAGCAATCACAAGATAGATAGATAGATAGAGGAAGATGGCGGAGGAGAAGCTGGATTCTGAACAAGCTCTCACATAGAAAGCAGTTTTAGAGTTCCAGTGAACAGTCCTAAGCCAGAGAATCACACCAAGTGTGCCATCACAGGACAAAGAGTTAGGCAACAGAGGGGAAGCCAAGGCAAGAAGACATATCTGAGTGCTTGCCAGCAGCCGCCACGGCGGCAGCAGGGTCGCCGTGGCGGCTGCAGCCATACCTGAGCCACAGAGAGCCCGGGACAAAGGAGTCAGATGCAGAGGGTGAGTGGATTCTACTCAACACCAGCAAGAACCGACAAGGAGCGGACATCTTCATCCTGCAGTTTGCAGACCAGAGACGACCCAGGAACCAA
>NW_012267275.1:9733292-9768649 GCF_000151885.1 Dipodomys ordii | reverse complement strand
ATACATACATACATACATACATATGTAGATTGATAGATCGATCAATCGATCTGTGGAGACTCAGAGAAATGGTCTGAACATCTGTAGAGTGAAAGAATGTTGTAGTGGATTTAGTAGATACTACATAGGAAAGCTCCCCTCTGGGCCTCAATTCCCTTCATTCCTCTTTATCTTACTATACACTTACACACCACATAAATACCCATTACCTCCCAAGCCTCTCTTCTTTTCCATACCACCACCCCCTGTCTATTTTATCAAACTAAGAGAGCTAAGCTGATTATTAGAGCAACACGAAAGATATGCAAACATAGTATGTTATAAAAAAATTAAGTATAGCTGTGTAAATGTATTATTTGTATTAAATTCCAAATCCTTAACTGACTGTACTTGTAAAAACCTAGGTCCTTAAATTTATATTGTCTTGTGATTTTTAAACACAAGTTTAAGATTATTCATGAATGTATCTACAAAAGTGCTTTTGCTATCATAATACTCAACAGAGCTTGAAATTTAGGCCACAGAAGGAATTTTAAGTTGAACCTAAGATTTATGGAAAAGAGCAATTGGGAAAATTTGGAATTTGGAAAATCTGGAATTGCAAGGAGAAATTGAAAATTGTAGTGATTATTTATATATTTATTCTTTACCTAAGAATGTCTCAAGAGGATTTGTTAGCTTATTAAAATGCATTTAAAAGCAAGGAAATTTGAGAATCACACCAATAAAATAAGTGTTTACTGAAAACTATTTTTGCATTTCATTAAGCAAGTGAGATTACAGTGATCAATATAGTGTAGTTATGAGGATATGTTAAATGTTGACAGCAGCAACTGAGAAAGAGGCAAAGCATCTGCATCTTCCAGCAGCTTGCAAGTTTTAATAACAGTGCATGAATTTCATGTCGAACAATTTTCCACAATTTTTTCCAATGATATTCATATCTTGGGACTCTTCTATTGTGGAAATGGGAAAATTTCTTTCATCCAAAAAAAGAGAAGAGTATGTTTTATGTTTCACAAAATTTACCGAAAAAAATGAGTAAAAAATTACAAAAGAGGGACAAAGAAATTTATAGTGGCATAAATGATAAAATTGCAACATGTTGAACTTTACAGTAAGAATAAAGGAAGTGCAGTCAAGAATATCAGTTTAAAATCATTTGAATAGGGATACAGGTGGACCCATTGCAAGAATGAGATGTACAAGTCATTATGTGAAAAAACAAACTTTACAACTTTGGTGGGGGGGAGGAGGAGGATATAGGGAGGTGGGGGGGTATGGAAAGGGATGTGAAGGGGAAACAAAGGAAGAGGCAACAATGCTTGATAAGAACTGTACTCGGTATCTTGCCCATGTAATTTTAACCCCTCTGTACAGTATTTTCACAATAAAAAAAAGAATATCAGTTTACCACGTTGAGTTGAAATATTCTAAAGAAATATGAGAGTATAAAAAGTTAAAACCCAGCCTTGAAAATAACCTGAAATCCTAACCAGTTGAGGATACTGTTTTCACAAACATCTTTGCTCATTTCCTCTATCTCTGAAAATGAACTCTAAACATAATTTCATATTCTTTTCCTTCCACAGTTGAACATCACTATCCTAAGCATTTTTTATCTGACTTTTCATCTTCCCTTTACTTCCTCCTTAACTCTGGGTCAGGATGAACTCTGAGGAAACTGGCTACAAGTCCAATATGCAAAGATTAGTTAAGCCAAGAGGAATAACTCCCTACCAGAGAGATATACTAGATATTGAGAGATATACTAGATATTTCTCTCCTTTGGGATACTCTTCTCTCAGACACTATGAAATGCTGGCCTTCCTATGAAATGAACATCTGTACATTTTGTTCTTTTCTCAACCAAAATGTTCTGAACTACTATGTGAACTTGATTCGGGGCTTGGTTTTGCTCTGTGCTACAGTCTCTGAACTTTAAACAGTAGACATAACAGTGCTCAATAACACTCCTTGAATGTAGCAAAGAAAGTTTAGGACAATGTGTTCTCATCACAACTTTCCCCAGTTGCTTGGCTCTTGCGACATCTTCAACTTCTTCCTTCCCTTCCTACTGTTGTGTTGATAACCTTCTTTTCTCCACAAAACACATATGTGCACATACATCTGTACTTGATCTCCAGATTTCATATCATTATCAGCAACCTCTTCTTTAGCATACATGTTTTCTGGGATACCTGCTTGCATTTGTGTTTTGGCTTGTTAATTCCCAATAGAAGATATTTTAATAAGACAGCAATCTATTACTGAACATTTATCAATCTGAGTGTCCTCACAGAGTAACCCCTTTTAGGGAAGCTTTTCCAAGACATTTATAACAGCAGCCATTATCAGATTACCTGTAACTCAACCTATTAAGCCAACATTGAATGCCCGGAAAATACTAATGACTTGAGGGCAGAAGCTGTATCCTTTTATGTGCTCATTAAGAAAAGCTTCAGTGACCTGTCCAACTGTCTTCTATACCTGGCAAATAACCACACTAATCTAGTTTACCTCTCCTTCAGAGAGCTACAAAATAACCATAGGTTCTGGAGAGACATAAACCAGGAATGAACTTCTCATCCTGGAACAGCATTAAACAAAGCCTATTAACTTTCTTAGATCAAAATATCTTTTTCTCCAGGTGTTAAACAGCAAAATTATACAGCTGCTTGCATCTCACTTACCAGCATTACCCATAGGACTATAAGAAAAAGATGAGTACAGAAAGATTATCTCAGCCTGTCCAACTCTTTCTATTCTTTCTGCACGCACCCCCCCACCTCCACATTAACTTTCGCCACTGTTAAACTCTTCAGTGGCCTTTTCCCTGATTCTAATCCAGTTTTGCACAATGAGAAAAATTCTCTAATGAACTAACTCAGAAGTAAAATGAGATCTTACATTGCTTAAGGTTATTCATGTTTTGATTTCAAAAGTGTCCAAAATAATTAAACTAACATTTGATGAGATCCCAGGCAGTTGGATACAATTTCTGAAGTATTTTTGCCATCTAACTATTGAAACACATTTGATACAATGCTAGGCTAAAAAGATGTATTCACTACCCCCAAGAAGTTAGTAATCCAAAATGAGCTATGGAAACACATCACAACATGCCCCATGACAAAAGACACAAGAACCTCAAAATGTTGTTTTATAATTGTTGTTTTAGGGCTGAATCAGAAAACATCAGGAAGCCTACCCTAACTATGAAGACAGAGAGAAAATAAGAACTAAGAGTTAAGTGGATCAAAATATTTACAGTAATAAGATGTTTATGTGCAAGTGTAGAGTATAAAATAATATTATACCTTGTGAGATCATTGTGAAATTGCATCTACAAAGTCCATGTAGGTTCAAGGTTCATACTCCAAACCAAAAATGATTCCCTACTACTAATTACATTCACAGAAGAAAATGTAGCATGTAAATGGCAACCATTTGGCATGTTAGTTATGGGTCATGTGAAAGTATTAGGCTTTTACCTGAAGATGATGAGAAGTTGGTGAGTTTTAAAATGAGACAGGTTGATAAATGCATGATATCCATCATGACTTCCCCATAGAGAATAGATAGGAGGTGATTCCTGTCATGGCCACAGAGGATATGATGGTAGCATATTTCAGGTATGGACATTAATGTGGGGAGAGCAATAGTAGGCAGAATGTAGCTCCTAGTTTCTTATGGCTAGATGGATGGTAATGATGTTTATTAAATAGGAGACAAATAAAGGCCAGCTTGAAGCTGGTGTCATGAGTAGGAAGAGTACTTATATCTTATTTAGGGTACTAGAGTTCAGCATGACTTTGAAAGAAGAAATCATGTAAAATAGGTTAAAAATAAGTGTTTCACAGAAGAGAAATCAGAGCTAGAGATAAATCTGGGGTTCATTTACATATCAATGGTAATTGAAGTCAGGCTCATAGATAAGGCCTAGAGAAAGTTGAAATGGAAGAAGAGGAAATAAATAATGAAGCCATAGATACTGTAGTGTAAGAAGAGATGGTGAATGGAGAATGACATTGCCAAGGCGACTCAACAGTGGTCTGCAAGGTACAGGAGAAGTAGCAAATGATGATGATGAAGAACATAGTTCAAGGACAATGTAAGTGATGAAGAATGAAATACCTCAAGCAAGATGAGAGATAAAAGAATGTTATTGGATTTTCCTAACAGCATAAATTTTAGTTTGACTAACTCAGATTATAATTTCATTTTCTTTATTTACTAGCTGGTAATCCTAGAGTAAATCACATGAACTGCTTCTCTCAGTTTTCACATTCCTCAAAGGGGGAGAAGCAAATTATTCTCTCAACTACTTTGAGCAAAGCTTATCAAAAGGTAGAGAGCACAGAGACCCTTTCAATAGACTTGGAAAGTCAAAACTTCCTTCCTAATAGTGGGAAACAGCATGTGCTATTTTTTACTTTGTCAAAACACTCTAAGCTAGCAACAGTAAGTATATTGTTGCATTCTTTCTCAAAATCCATTTGTGATTTTTAAAAATCTAGTTTTTTCTGAGACTGTTTCAAAAGTCAGTAAGAAGCAGAAAATACTAATTTCATAATATTTTTATCATGTCATCTTTACACATTTATAAACTGTATAAACTCTGCCAAAACTATATCCCTCAGAGAACCAACATTTTCCAAATGACTAAGACAAGATGAGGCATATTTCTACATTGATGAAAATATGTATTTAAAGTTCAAAGTACACCAATGAAATCACATGTGTATACTGATTTAACTTTTGTCATTTCAACATTACAAATAATTTTTAGTATTTAAAAGTAGTTTTCCATTTTATAACCATATATGTGAGCATGGTATTTCTTTATAGACTATATGGAGAATAATAGATTTAATGCAAATAACATGAGAATCCAGCTGACACAGATTGAAGTAGACCTTAAAAAGATTTTTTTAAATACTAATGACAATTCTTTCTCTATACTACCTTTGTGTTGAAAAAATATAGTCTTAGCAATTATGATTTATATTAACATGCAATGTCTCTATCATGCTGCTGCTAATTAAAAAATATATTTAAGATGGCTTTGCTTTATTTTCTAATAAGAAAACATCAATCATAAATAAAAGGCCTTCATAAGCCAAAACTTTGAGATCTTCACCATTTTTAATATTATGAAGAATCTCTGAAACGAATGACCTTGATAATCACAGTTTTAGATGCATAAATAAGTTAATTCTTTTGAAGAATGTGTTAGTTCTTGTACTTAGAACTCTTATTTTAAAATGATATATGTATGGCTAAATTGGTAGAGAAGTAGATAATGGTCATACAGATGGAAAAGTACACATTAACATATTAGGCAGATATGTTATGTAGGTAGGTAGGTAGGTATGGAGGTAGTTAGCTAGACAAATGATTATACACTAGAAAGACAAAAATAGAATCATACTTTAAACTAAGTAAAATGTTTTAGAAGAACATTAAGGTGGAAACCAGATGGAATATGCACATATATATATATGTATATATATATATATGTGTGTGTGTGTGTGTGCGTGTGTGTGTGTATGTGTGTGTGCATGTGTGTGTGTGCGTGTGTATATATATATATATATATATGCAGAGAAAGAGGAAAATATTTTTGAAAATATAAATGTCACCCACAAGTTATTTTCTGCCTCTTCTAGAGTTTGGTCCAAAATATTGATGTGTTACTCTGTTTGATATGATATACATGTGTCCTGATGCCTTGTGTAAATAAAAAATAAAAAGAAAATCAATGAAAAAATCTTGATAGGGCACTGTGAAAGAAACAGAGGTTTCAATGAGAATTCCACAAAATAAGTTAGTGCTTCCTAGAAGGAAAACACTCTTGAGAAACAGAGCTCAGACACTTAAATAAATTCTTCTAATCTGATTTTCTCTGTGAGAGAAATTGGCTTCTTCAATTTATCCTACCAGAGACCTTGAATATATCTCTTTTCTTATAGCTATAAAGCAATTCACATGGACAAAAAGCCTCTTCCCACATTTGTGAGTCAAAGGTTGATGTTATTTTCATCTGAAAATCAATCAATGCATCCTAAAGAAAATTGAAACCTATAAAAAGAAGATAATTTTTGCTATATGACTTATCTATGTGACAGGGATTCAGAGATTGTTATAGTGTGATAATCTAAAGCCAAGTGCTATAGAATGGTACTGCAGGTGTTATTATCGCTCTTAAACTATTTTTTTCTGATTCTAACTTTACTTAGCTTAAGATTCCTCCTCTTTGGAAAGGCTCACCAAGAGTCTTTGGGTAGAATGTGAACAATGCATTCATATCATGTTTTGGTAGCCTGAAACTGTAACATCCCATGTCTTAGAGAATAAGGAAAATAAAAGTGGTCTCTTCAGAGAAGAGAGTCATTCCTTCTTTGAGAAGCTATAGAAAGCCTGAGACACTCACCTCAAAGAAAGTTAGAAAAAATTCAGAGCACAATTGTTTCATATTTCAAAGTGAAGTCCAATTTCAGAGGACTACTCTTCCTGCCTGAACGCCATATATAAATTTCTTTCTAAAGGATGAGGAATCTTAAGAACTGAAAAATAATTTAAGAAAAAAACTGTGATCACAAAAACCATTCTCCAGTACATTGTTCTAGATTAAAATGCTCCAATCCATGAATTCCTGACATGCTTATTTCCTTGAAATTGAAATCCAGAGAATCCAAGAAAAATTTACTGCGGGTTATAAAAATCAACCACAGAATGAAAAGACCATCCACATATCAATCATTTTCACTCAGTTTTCCTCCAAATAGAAAATTATGGCCCACAACTGGTTGGACTCCAAATCTGGCAATGTACGTCAGGAAGGCTATGTAATAGGGAAGGGAGATGTTTCATCTTAAGCAATGAGGAACATAATTGTAGAATCAAATGTAATGAAATAGCAGTATTTTCACCATAAATACCAGAAAACAACCACTTATAGACACCTAGCGGAGGTGTAAAAGGTTTGGATGAGTGATTCACAATTGTAAACATTAGTTAATTACAAAAATGCAAATAAAACAAAGTTATGGAAGATGAACAATATCAGATACAAAAAGGCTTTATACATAAGACCTTATGTTTCTAGATGTCATATCTCTAGGTTAAGATAATGAAGAAGAAAATAATTGACTTCATGCTTCACATGCATTAATACAGTATTAGAAATCAACCTAGTCAGGCACCAGTGGCTCATGTCTGTAGTTCTAGTACTCAGGAGACTGACAACTGGAGGATCATAACCCAAAATAACCACAAAAAAATATGGCTTGAGTCATGATTTAAGTGGTAGAATACTAGATAAGAAAGTAAGCCCAGTGAATGTGACACTCTGAATTCAAATGGAGGTCTTTGAACTTAGGGCCACCAATAGGGGGGAAAATATCACATTAAATAAATTGATGTGGAAGGAATAGAAGGACCTCAGTCTGTGTTTAAAACTTTTATTTCACCAGCAAACATAGGTGATCCAAAACATGATTCTTTTTTTTTCCTTTTCTGTTTTTTTTTAATCAGTCATGGGTTTTGAACTCTGGGCCTGGGTCATGGGTCTTGAACTCTGGGCCTGGGCACTATCCCAGAACTCTTCAGCTCAAGGCAAATGCTCTACCACTTGATCCACAGCACCACTTCCAGTTTTCTGGTAGTTAATTGGAGATAAGAGTCTCACAGACTTTCTTTACTGGGATTGGCTTTGAACCATGATCCTCAGATCTCAGCCTCCTGAGTAGCTAGGATTACAGGTGTGAGCCACTGGCACCCAGCCAAACAAAACACTTATTTAAAGGAGCTTCCTCCTGGGAGTTTACAAGATTATTGCTGATTATTTCCCAAAGGAACCCAATATTATTCATCAGCAGTCTCTTGGATTAACTTTCTGTTGGTAGTTCAAACCTAATAAGAGAAACCCTCTAAAGTAGCTAACAAAAAATCATACCCAGTTCTGATATTAGAAAAATGTTTACCTAAAAAGTATCCACCAACTAAAATCAGTCAGTAATGCTTAAAATAAAAGATTCAATCCAAGCAGTCATCAGGCTTTGGGTTAAACAAATCCTTAAACCTAGAGGGCATTGTTTATATTCCTGACCCACATTCCCCTTGTCTGTTCTTCGGGATAACAATAAATAAAGTTCAATGGTAGTTTTCCTGCTTATTATCTCTGCCTAAAGGACAAAAGTTATACAAATATCTCATAGGAGATATTAGCCCATTGGCAATTTGAAAGAAAAAACCCCAGATACTTACTGAAATCAACCTCGGTTTACTGGCTATAGGAGATGGGTTTTTAAAAAGGCTTATATCTCATTTAACTTTGTAGTTCTGACCTAAGGCAAAATAGATTTTGATATTCAAATTGAAGCATAATTCCTCACTGCTACCCTTATTCTAAACTTGAATGACCTCAGCAAATTGTGCAGACAAGTGCTTAACAAAGCTTGTTCTTACACATACACACACACACGTGCGTGCATACACACACACCCACACGCATATACACACACTCCCCACAATAGCATGGACCCTAATACATTGTTTCTAATTGGAACCAAGTTTCCTGACCCTGGCTTCCCAGACTTCTCTAAGCCATATGTTCAGAGTAAATGAAATCAGTCCACCATGCCAGCTGTGTTCTCATTATGTTAAGTGCTTTGCAGTTTGGACAGAGTGGTTGACACAGATTACTCCAGTTTAGCAGTCTGCCCACAAACATTTATGTGTAAACATGTAAGGTGAATTAGAATTGAAGAGCAGGACCAGATGCACATCAAACCATGTGAATTTTCAGGTCAAAATGCTTCTCATCAGGAAGAGCATAGCTACATCCAAAAAAAAAATGTAGTAGTAGATATCATCTTTTATATGATTTTCTCTCCTTTATTTTAGTATGTATTAATTTCACAAAATAAGTAGGTTCATTCATATAATGCACTCTGATCACATTTATACCAAGAAAAAGAAACTAAAGGAGAAAAATAAAATGAATGAAATTAGACATAAGAAAGAATATAACAACAGATAGCAATGGAATCCAGGGAATTTTTTTAACTTGCATAATAATTAATTGGAAAATTGAACAGAAATGTAAACAACTTAAACAGATCAATTACAAGTATCAAGATAAGAAAAAAATATCCCAACAAACAAAAGCTCAGGGCCAGATTCACTGTTGAATTCTATCCTGTTTTTAAATAACACCAATGCTCCTCAAGATATTCCATGAAATAGAATGGAAAGAAATGTTTTCAATTTATTCTCTGAATCTAGTATTATTCTGTGAACAATACTCTATTAAGAAATAAAAAAGCAGACTATTTCCAGAATTTTACTTAATTTTACAATGAGAATCACTGGTGATCTCAGAGAGTTAAATTAGCATGTATAGGGTTCAACACTCTGACTATCTATGTTACAGAAAATAAAAAAGAAGTAATGACAGTGTGAGATTTTAAAATCTCTGTAGGTTTAATTTCAAGATAGTTGAAGTCAGTGTTATTAATATTTAAAGTTCTTCTCTTTTATGTCCCTGAATAAAATATTGTATACAAGCAGTTACTAGAATGTGATTCATGGTACCCTTTGCTGGGCTATTGAAATCAGGTACATGATTTGTTGAGGGCAATGAAGTATTACTCTGAGAAAAAAGTTTTAAGAGCTAGGGCTGGGGATGTAGCTCAGTGGTAGAGCACTTACATAGTGTGTGGCAAAGCCATAGGTTCAACCTCAGCACTAAGAACAGCCACATTTTAAAGCATATTTGTTACTATGTTTGTTCCTTTGCCCTTGAATATTCAGTTGTAATCTTTCAGGAGAGAAAAACCATTCATCTGAAATGTGTACATGATAGAGAAAACACTAGATGACCAATAATGGATATATGTAAGCTGAGTTATTGTAAACTAGGTAAATTTGTGGCTGTTTTACCTTAGCATAATCTTACCTATTCCATCAAATGTGATAATGTATGGGAAAAAAACTCGAAATATCAACTTTTAACCTTTCTTATTTTTCCCCCTCTGCATTGACAAGATTTTAAATAACTTTTATTCTTTCTACTGCTTCTAAACTGGGGAGTGCATCCAATCAAATGTTTAAAAGAAATTATACCCTCATTCCAAAGACATTTAAAATAATTCACCCACGGAAAATTACATTAAATTGGCTATGGTTTTTGTTGTGTATCTGCCTTATAGATGCAAGTGATTTCTTACAGAGTCTCTACAAAATTCTTACAAAATAGCTAAGCATGTGAATAAAATGTCAGTCATTTTTAGTGTCACTTAGCACCAGATTCCAAAGAATTACATAAAGGTCAACATCAAATAAATACTGGGGAACTAGGATATTTAAATTTGGCTTTGAATTTCAGCCAATGAAGTGACCTATTGAAAGATGGGAAATATTTACTTCATTACAGATGAACTAAAATATCCAGAACAAAATTGTTATAAGAAAAGGCAAGTTTCTCATCAATAAGAATTCACTGGGATTTCAAGAATTAATTACCTTAACATATGATATATACCAGAATAAATGTATTTCAAGGCCTTATCTTAGACTTAACAAGATATATACTGCAGTACAGAAAAGTAAAAGAATATACACATACGAGTCAGTTGCAAAGGGACTGCTTTTTTGGCTTGACCTGTAACAAACTCTGTGACCTTGAATAAGTTCTCTGTTTCTTCATCTGTAAAATGGATATAATTGCTATGTAAACATTTGGTATAAATTTAAAAATCAAATGTGAAACATCAGCTGGGCATTGATGGCTTGTGCCTATAATCTTTGCTTCAGGAATCTGAGTTCAGAAGGATTCAGTTCAAAGCCAGTGTGAGTGTGAAAGCCCATGAGACTCTTATCTCGAATTAACCACCAAAACGCCCGAAGCAGAGCTATGGTTCAAATGGTAAAGCACTAACCTTGAGCAGAAACTGCTCTAGGAGAGTAAAAAGCCCTGAATTCAAGCCTCCATACCAACACCATAAAACGAGGAAAAAGAAAACGTATAAAAATATAGCTACAAAATAAACACAATCTTATGTGATAAGTTATATTGATTTGTATTCCTATAATTATATTTTTATAACAATAGTTCTTAACAACATTTGCAGTTACATTTGTGTAGCACCCTCCCAGTGACAGATAGTTTCAGGTACTTGGGATGTATAAGTAAACAAAACAGAAAAAAATATCTCTGGCTGTGTGCAGTATCAATGGGATAAAACATAACTAAAGCATATAGTATGTTAGACATGCTATGATAAAAAACAACAACAGCAAAAGAAAACATTGAGCAGGGATGGAGAATAAACTAAAGCATTTATTCCAACTAGGCTTCATTGAGAAAATGATTTTTAAAGAATACCTTAAAAAGTAAGCAGGTAAAAGTTTCACATCATGCATAGGTTATTTTTTTTTTCATATAGGGAATGAAGAAGATGTATTCATCCAATGTCCAACCTTCTATTTCATAGAGACAAGCTGCAAAATCCAGAGTAGCAGTCAACAAAATAACTTCATGGCAGCCTAGAGAGAGGAAATGATATGCTCAGTTAATCTTTAATATAAATTTTCCTTACTGTGAGAAGCGAGCAGCATGTAGTAAATAGGCACAGAGAAGGCCACTCCAGAGCATAACGCCCTTTTAGTAGCATCCATGTTGGACCCATATTGGAGGTAATATATGAAAAGAAGCAATTGTACAACCTGTACATTTTCCAATATGACCTCTCTCCAAGGGACTGTCCTGCTTGGTTACACAAAGTGGCGAAGGAATGGAATTTTTCTGCTGGGTTGCAAATGATTGTAGAAGAGGGGAATAGTTAAAATGCTTTTTCTTGTGGTAACATTGATTGAACAAGCATACAGGTTCCAAATCTCCCTAATTAAGCTCAGAAATGGGTTCTGCGTTCTTTTTCAAACCAGAGGGAATTCCCTTGAAATGAAAAAATATCTCATATGGGTAAGGAGAATCTTACATGGCTAACAGATGGATCATCTAAGAATCATGTTAATAGGTAAGTGATAGAAGGGAAAAGTGTCAATGGATACTGAACTCCAGTTGAGTATCACTGCACATTTCTTTTTCATCCTTCAGTTGTTCAGTTACACTAAAGTGGGCTTCGGCTAAACCCTAGACTTACTGAACACCAGGAGCTCACCGGGAACTAAGGAAACATCCCAAGCACTAAGCATCCCAGACTCTCCAGGACTTCCAGAGCCCACTTTCAACTTTACACCCTTCTTGCTGCTGAGATAGACTACTTTATCCTAGCCTCCTATCCTTTACACACTTGAGAAGACAATGTGGCTGAAGGATTTGGCTACCTCTGGATAAGAAAGAAAGTCACAGACTATATATTTTTACACTTTCCTCCGAAATATCTGGCTCAACGCAACCACTAAAAGTCAACAGAGCTGGTACTTCAGAGGTAAAAGGAACAGTCGATGCAAAACTCAGAACTGATTTGTCTCCTGGGGATCTCATTCTTCTGCCATGCTCATTAAAATGTAACTTAAAATTTTAAAGGGTTTAAAGAAAAAGTCCTTTTAAAAACATTTTCCAATGTGACCTCTCTCCAAGGGACTGTCCTGCTTGGTTAGTGGGGAAGGAATGGAATTTTTCTGCTGGTTTGCAAATGATTGTATAGACAAAGGGAATAGTCAAAATCCTTTTACTTGTGATAAAATTGATTGAACAAGCATACAGGTTCCAAATCTCCCTAATTAAGCACTGAAATGGGTTCTGCATTCTTTTTCAAACCAGAGGGAATTCCCTTGAAATGAACAAATATTTCATATGGTTAAGTATTCATTAAAATGAGCAATAGGGAATGAGCACAGTATCCAATATCAAGAGGAAAACTGTAAAATGGAAATGGATAGGTAAATAAGAAATTAATAATCTACATGTTGGCAGCCTGACCAAATTGTCACCTGTTGCTCTTGTTTTTCTAATTATTCTCCCTGTAATTTACTCAGCTGTGCCAATAAATCTCAAGTATGTACAAAGTTAATATGGGAGTTAAAGTTGGAAAGGTCAAGTTAACTGTTTATTATATTTACAAGCATTTGAATAAAAGATAGTACATATTTTATAAGAAATTTAAAAGAGTGAGGGATTTAGCAGTTTCTTTTGTCTTGGTTAGATTTTAAATTTTATCAACTTAGTTATATAGGAGGGATTTCATTGTTACATGTAAACTCGCTCTCTCTATATATATCTATCTATCTCTCTCTCTATCTATCTCACCCCATCCCAAGATTTCTAAATCTAAAATAAATAAACCACTAGAGTTTCAAACATTATATAAGATCATTACATACTAAAATACCAATCACCTGGCCTCTAACTTTCATTCTTAATCCAAGGGTATGGATCTCAGCATAGTAACTCAAATTCTCCAAACATATTTGTAGTTTTAAAAAGTGATGCATAAAGCAATTAAAAACAATTCTTTGTCAACAAAGCTTATACAAAATTTTTATAACCTAAATTTACTTTTTTATTGTAAAGATACTGTACAGAGGGGTTACAGTTACATGAGTAAAGTAATGAGTACATTTCCTATCTAGCATGTTATCCTCCTTTGTTCTTCTCCTACCATCTCTCCCCAACTCCTCCCTCCCCCACCCCAAGGTGTAAAGTTCATTTTCAACATCCTGTAGGTCGCATTGTTACAATGGGTCAACCTGTATCCTTGTTTCAGCATTTTGCTATAAAGCTATGTACATATAAGATGATGCTAAGTGAAATGAACCCCAAGATAGGGACTTGAGAGGTTTTTTTCCTTTGTTGCTGTTGTTTATAATATACTATGTGATTTTTTTGATTGTTTTTTGTGTGTGTTCTTCCCCCATTGTATAACCCCTGTTGTCACTGTATTTGATTTTTATGCTCTGTATATACATTTTTCTAACATGAGGAGAGGAAGGGAAATAACAAAATATTAAATTTATATCTCTTACCTTATTTACACTTTAATACAAAATTGTTTTATAATGCAAAAGAACTATGTAAATGATTTAAAACCAAAAATATGAATAAGTTCCCCAGTTTCTTAACAAAACAACCCATAAAAATAATCATTTCCACTACACTAAAATCAATGCACAACCATATTAAACAATTCAAATAAAGTTTATTTTAATTACCTAGCAGATATGGACATTTTCAACTTAAGTATGTTTGTTTAACCCAAATGCCTATATTTTGTTTTGGAGAATACAAAGAGATAATAAAATATTGTCTTTAGGGATACACTGTTATTAAGGTAACACCTGGAAGGTTTTCCAATTCTTATTATGTAGCAAACACACGTGTCAGTGCACTAAAACTCATGCTAAAATGGCATGATGTTCCTTTGTTTTCAATAAGAAGGCTAATCATGCAGATTTCACAAAAGAGCAATTATATTGATAAAAATTCTTTATCCTCAATTAAAATAGACATGTTGTCTTTTCCTTTTGTCTTTTTGTTAGCTCATTTGTCTTAGGGGCACAGAAAAGCTGGGGCAAAGGTAAACAAAGAAAGTAGTGGTACTCACTAGACACTATGTAGAATATGGGGGTGGAGACAGGAAAAAAAAGCTGGAAAAGATGAAAGGAAGGGATGACATGACTCAAAAAGAAATGGAGTCATTACCTGTCTTAAGTAACTATAATCCTGACATATATCACTTATACAATAACAAGTATATTAAAAACAAACAAAACAGATGTGATGTGTGTGTGAGTGTGTGTGTGTGTGTGTGTGTGTATGTGTGTGCATGTGTGTGTGTGAGTGTGTGTGGCATGTGTGCTAGTCCTGGGGCTTGCATTAGAGATTGGGCTGTATCCCTGAACTTTGTGCTCAAGGCTAGTGTTCTATTTTGGTGGGTTTTTTTTTTTCATGGTGTTGTCTTGTTTTAATTTTTCTTGTTTTCTTTTGATGGTGAATTAGAGATCAGAATTTTCTTCTTTGAAAAAAAGAGACTTTTCTACCCAAGCTGGTTTTGAATTGTGGTCCTCGGATCTCAGCTTCCTGAATAACTATGATGACAGACATGAGTCACTGTTACCTGGCAAGACATGGTATTTTGATCTGATGATGTTTTCCAGGAACAAAATCACATTCAGTTACAAAATGGAGCACTATTTGGAGATAAAGAAAATATTAGTTGCTACCTATCATGCTTCAAACTCCTTTTTTATACTTTCATATTTTATAAATTTTCTATTTCATCAAATCTGTTTGCTTCAGTCTAACACCTGATTAACTGATCACAGATGGTATTAAGTTTCAGGATTTTTAAGTTAAAATGTTTTTTCTATTGGAGACAGGTGGTAAAGAAGCAAACTCTTACCTGGAAGACTGCAACATGAAGAACATACCATATTTGATCATTTCTGTTATAATATCTGTTGGAAGCAAAACTACACCTAGTCCAATTTTCTCCAGCAGTGTATAAAGATGGATTCCTATGGCAAATAGGTCAACAAGAAGTGTATTTTGGGCAATTTTCTCTTATTTTAGGCAAACAAAAAGTTACTTCCAGAAGAAGTAACAATTCAGTTTTTTGATAATAAAACTGAAGCACAGTATGAGCCAGCTTCCAAATCATGTGTGGTTTCCTTTATTTTTGCTTCTTTACATGGACCCTGAAATAAGAAGCATATCTATTCTAATACACTTGAATTTCTTGATAAATATAGGATATTTAAATGTAAGCAAGCTTTGTTTGGACCAGTTGTATGATATTGAACTATGCTAAGCTAGATGGCGTATGAAATGAGGGAACTGTAATATTCAAGAAACTTTGATCAATTTTTAACCTTATAATATAGAAAATAACTTTTAGTTTCGGCATTTTTCCCATGAACTAAAGCCATAGTTTTATGTGAAAGATTAGTTGTAGAGATTTGATGGGTCTTAACTAAGAACAGCAAACTCTTACTAAATCAGTGAAAAGAATATTAGCACTACCAGTGCTAACTCCAGATAAAGGTAATATATGGAAGTCAGAGAGATTGTTCTGAGTCCATTAAATACTGGATATAACACTACTGCAAGGAGGAAATAATGACCTTCAAACAGAGCAGATACTGTAGTGTTTCTTTTTATTCTTTTTAAAATTTAATTTAATTTTTAATTTAATTTTATTGTCACAGTGATGTACAGAAGGGTTACAGTTACATATGTAAGGTAATGAAGTACATTTGTAAAAAGCAGAAACAAAAACAAAACAAACAGAAAGTCAATGAGAACAGAGCCTTAAAAGGAATAAAATAATGATTCTGAATGGTTTGCTATTTACAGTAAGAAAATTCAGAAAATATAAATTTTCTAAAGAATCATTTTCTGTAGATATAGAAAGAAATTGGCCTCTTCAACAAATGTAGCTGTTAAGATTGGATACTGTATTCACATACAGGAAACTGAAACTGAACTATTATATGTAACATCTTACACCAGCATCAATTCAAAATGAATTAAATATCTCAAGGTAAGAACTTTTCTCTATTAGAGGTAAGACTCTTTTCTCTAATAATGTGACATTATTCTCCATGTGTAAAGAAAATCAAGCCCACCAATCAGGGGTATTAGGTTAAATTAGATGGATTTTTCTTTCTTTGCAAGTTTAATTTTATGCTACTCACATTTCTTTGCTCTTCATCCCAAATATTTTAATTGTTGTATAAAATTGTAACAAGGAGTAGAAATAGTATTTTATCATTCCTCTTCATTTTCCTTTAATCTAGATCAGTGTCTGAATTTAGGGCCACATTATTGCTAGGCATACCTTCTATTACTTAAGCCAAACCTACAGTTCATCACTTTTCTTTTAGAGGCTTAGAGAAAAGAGTTGGGGAAACATTAGGAGTCCTGGGCACAGGTAGAAACTCTCTGAGTAAAGATCCAATAATATATGCTAGCAAGGATCTGGCCAAATGGGAGCCCCAATACACTATTGGTGAGAATGTAAACTTGTTCAACCACTCTGGAAAGCAGGTTCACCAAAAAATTAAATGTATACATATCTTGGGGTCCATTTCACCTATCAGCAACTTATCTGAACTTTTCTGCTTGTCTCAGACAGATACTAGATATTGCAAATAAGGGAAACCATGGGACCTATGTTTCTTTGTGCCTGGCTTACTTCACTTAATATAATTTTTTCCAAGTCTTTCCATTTCTTAACAAATGGGGCAATGTCATTCTTTCTGATGGAGACATAGAATTCCATTGTGTATATATACCACATTTTCTTGATCCATTCATCTACTGAGGGGCATCTGGGTTGGTATAACCTCTGCTTTCATTGTATTTGATGTTGGTATGATTTGTGGAGGGGAAGAGCAAAAACAAATCGTTTAAATAGGGATACAGCTGGACCCATTGCAACAATGAGATGTACAAGTCGTTAAGTAGAAAAACGAACTTTACAACTTTGGCGCGGGGGGAGGGGAGGAGAGTAGAGTGGGAGTGGGGAGATGGGAAGGGAAGGGAAAGGGAAACAAAGGAGGAGGCAACAATGCTTGATAAGAAATGTACTCATTACCTTGCCCATGTAATTGTAACCCTTTTGTACGGTATTTTTACAATTAAAAAAAAACTAGATAGCTAATAAAAAGTGGAAATTTCTTTATAAAAAATTAAATGTAGAACTGCCCTATGAGCCAGCAATTACACTCCTGGGCATTTACCCAAAGGATTACAAACCAGAATATATTAAAGCCATCAAAACGTTGTATTTATTGCAGCATTGTTTACCACAGTAAAGGTATGAGATCAGTCCAGACATCCCTCAATGGACAAATGGATCAAGAAAATTCTGTGTATATATACACCATGTATTTTACCCATCCATTAGAAAGGAAGATATTGTACCCTTTGTAAGGAAATGGAAAGACTTGGAAAAAAATACGTTAAGTGAACTAAATCCAGTCCAAAGAGATAATGAATACATGTTTCCCTTTCTATGTAGAAGCTAGATTTAGCTTGCAAACTCAGTAGTATAATATGATGGGTGGTATGCAATTTAATGTATACATAAATACATACATTAGCTGAAATACATTAGATTCAAGGAAGATCTTGAATAGCATAATTCCTTGGAAAGCCAAAATCAAAGCAGCAAAATAAAATATAAGGAAGCGGGTACTCAAAAGGGGTTGGATGGAGTCAAGGGGAAAGGAATAGAGGAAGAGTAAATGAAGGGGAAAATGCACACAAGAAACCAATATATATCCTACAAAATTAAGAAGAACAAGGGAAGTTGTGGGTCAGGGATGGAAAGATGAGAATATTGAAAGGGATGATATTACTCAATATATATTGTATTCGTGGACTGCTTTGTTAAATAACAATTCCCTTGTAAAACTACTTAAAGGTAATAATAAATATATTTAAAGAAATAGAAAACTTCATTGCCCTGTTTCACCTTTCTCATTGTTTCAAAGCAAAACAAATACCATGTTTCTCATTATGAAGTTTAACAGCACTCATTGTTAAATATATCTTTAAAAATTACTATGTTGTATGAATTTACATATATATTAAAATTATGCATTATATAAATTATATATTATATTAGTACAATGTAAACATAATTCATAATAAACAATGGAGTGGTACAGCGTAACTATCATCATATAATTGATCAGAGATGTATAAGTACCACACAAATAATTCAACTTCTGCCAGATTTTGTTATATTCCTCTTCAATACAGAGTACAGATGCCTTTATATACATGTGACAGAGATTGTGTCAGAAAAATCAACATTAAAAAATGAGTTGGAAGAAAGCTATGTGTAAGTGGATGCTAATGTATGGATTCAAATTTAATGTACATAGATTTATAGGTGATAATCTCTTCAATGCCTATACTCAAACATTAGCTATACTAATTTTGAAGGTTCTACTTTGTAAAGGGTGCTTGGCACTTGTAGAATAACTTGTCCTGAATTTCAATCTAAGCTTCTAAAAGAAAAGCAATGAACTGTAGGTTTAGCTTAAGTAAGAGGCTATAGGCCTAACAATCATGAGGCCCTGAATTCAAACACTAATCTAGATAAAAGGAAAATGAAGAGCAGTGATAAAATAAAATTTCTACTCCTTGTTACAATTTTATACAACAATTAAAATATTTGGGATGGAGAACAAAGAGATGTGAATAGCATAAAATTAAACTTGCAAAATAAGAAAAATCCATCGAATTTAACCTAATACCCCTGATTGGTGGGCTTGATTTTCTTTACACTTGGAGAATAATGTCACCTTTTAAAATATAAGATCTTCTGGTAACATTTGTGAGAATTTTTTTCTGTCCAATTCAGCGCTATCATTACCAGACAGAATTCCCTCTGGGTGCCAGCATAGTCTGCTAACTTGCAATTCTTCAATTAAGTATCTTAATTGGACATGCAAGGACACTAGAACTTAGAATATGAAAGCAATGGACCATTTGGGAATAAAATCTCAAAATAACATTTTGCCTAATTATTATCCATATTTCATTCTGAAAGTTACACTCAAGATACAGCTGCATCACTATGCATAGTTTACTAAAACATGCTTTAGAGGTGCCCGAAAGATTCTTTATCCTTTAAATCACTAGTTCAAGGTTTTCCATTTCCCAGCATATAACTGATGTCAATCTAATGACACACAGGAAACAATACGTTCCTTCCATTAGGTCATGGGTAAATCTAAATATTGTCATAAGCTGATTTACTTACCCATTGACCAATTAAAGCTCTGTACATGACCCTCTTACAAGTATGTATCTATAGTTTTAGCTTTCCAATATAATTTACATAATAAAAGTATTGTAATAATTAAATTCTATCTGCCTATTTTTAATATGGTATCTCACTGCCATTTCCAGAGACTTCTTGGCAAACATATTATAGAAATACTAGATTTAATATATTCTTGTAAAACTTATGTATTATTGTGAACCCATCAGCATGTGTTTTTTTACAATTCATTATGCTTTTCTTTTCTTTTAATTAAAATAAAGATGTCCAGTATAACTCTTAAATCCTATATTCTAATCTGACTGTAAAAATATCATTTATATAAAAACCCATGCTTTCAGTAATGCTTGTTTCCTTTTGATATTTCTAGAACAGCACTTCAAGCCACATCTCAAATTATATTCTAAAGTCAGCTTTCAGTTTTGCTGTTATGTGTATTGATAAGGACAAATTGATCATGTAGCCCATTTTCTTAGAATATTTCAGAGTGCAATAAATGTGAATGAGAATTTATTGGATTAAAAAGAACTTATAAAAGTAAATAAATCAACAATCACAATGGAATCATCTTTGTAAGAAAACTGTGAATCATCTACAAGAATTTGCAAAAAAAATGACAAATCATTCTCTTTTACACTCTTAGATTTTGGGGCAGATAAACACCATCAGGACATTAAATAAACAGTACAGGAAATTAAACCATTTTTCAATATGCACTCAGGTCAAAATAAATTGTTATTTTGAAAGCACACCAAGACAGAGAACAAATAATCATCTAAAGTGACACATTCATACATTTTATTACTTTAAAAAATGATATTGAAAATTAAATGAAATGAGTGGCAACATTTTGATATTCATCAGCAATGAATAATTATAGCTCATGAGAAAACCTTAATTGTCATAGCATTAATTATTTTATTTAATTTGAAATTATCCTTTGTATGATGGGAAAAAGTAGACCATAGTTAGCATAATGTACCAAAATTTAAAGTAAAATAGTTTATATTCAGTAATTTATCTCAACATACATCTTTTACATATGTTATTATATTTTTACCTTCAAATGATTGTCTTAATTCCTCAGCACAGGACAGAGTACCATAATGAATTCATTATTTTCATGAAAATTCTTTTTTTTTATCCTGGATATATCAAGTTTAATAAGCATTTACTCTATTCCCTAGAAATTCAGTATATTTTAGCAAAAACTGTATATCTCTATTGTCATGAATACCTGAAAAATAAGTTAAATATTTACAGCATTACAAAGAATTAGGCATTTTTCCTAACAATATTTACCTAAATATTAATTTATTTAAAGAAACAGTAGTATATTTTTTAAAAACCTGCTGCAATAATTAGTATGAAGATACACAACAGTGAACCCTTACATCTTAGCCCACAGTTATTGGTGGCTGTAAAGTCATACCATGTGACAGAGCAGATTCTTCTCTATTACATGCTTCAGTCATAATCTGGTCTTTCTCCCCCACAAACTATTGAATGAAAATACAAGTAGATAATTTATATGACAAAAATCAGATAGCTATAGGCTGAAGAGCTACACACGTGTCAAATTATACATTCTGTTATGAGCCCTAACAACAAGAGGAGAAAAGAGAAACTGAGGTAAAATGAGGCTTTGAAGGAATCTGCTTAACCATACATAAATGTAATAAATTAACTTAGATGGAGTAGTTATCATAAGTATATTATTCTGCAGATCCTATATAAATTTAGGGCTCTGATTCCATAAACTCCTAATAATTTCCTCCTGCATATGTAAAGGCTAAAATATAATTGGGGCAGATTATCAAAATATTCTTATTTAAGTGTTAACTTTAAAATCAGATATTTCAGCCCTTTATGAAGGAACTAGATCTAATAACTACAAGAACCTGGGTTCTTAAAAGCATGTACCTATATTTTCCTTGAAGAAACTCTGCCATATATTACCAAGAAGATAACCCTTCCATTGTTGCTGAGGCTATTTTTATTTATAGTGATTTCTTATAGTTATAGACTCTGACCCCTGGATTTTATCTTTGAGTCAAAGATTATTTTTCATAGGAAGTTTACTTTGCAATATTTATGGAAAAATTAACAGTAAGTATTGTTCTTTCTTTAAATCTGATCCATTTTATGCAAGAAAAATATAGTATTTACAAGGTTCCAGGCTCTAAGAAAAATGCAATATGCAATGAATACTTAGGAAGTATGTTCTACTCTAATGAATATGCAAAAGAAGTTTTTGATAGATAAAGCACAAGGTAGAGTAGTGTTCTATTTCCTAATATATTCTAGTCTGTCTTCTGAAGTACATACTTCAAGGTACATCCTGACTATAATCTAATCACTTTTGGTAAATGAGTACCACTTACTATAAGTCTGATCATACTCCGCTGTACAGGATTTCTGCAATTCTTTTCTTTGCTGTCAAATCCCTTTTGAAAATAAATTTCCCAATATAGCTTAACCTTTAAAGTTACAATAATGCTTTGCAGGGTTTTAGTGAAAGAAATATAACCTAATTCAAATAAAATGGGTAGTGGCTTTCCATTCATTTCTACAAATTCACAAATTTCATATGTTATTATTAATTACACATTTTACCTTCAAATGATGATAGAAATTTCAAATGATTATTTTTTCCCTGAATTGTTTTAATTTTCTAAAATTTAGTGTCAACCAAATAAAAGATACTCAAAATCAAAGAAATTTGTACATCTCTATTATGTAATATATAAATAATTTCCAACCGATGTCCAAGGCAACTCTTCCCAAATGATTTTGAAGAAAATGTTGGACATTATGTAATTTAAGTCTTAAAAAATTTGGATATCCCAAATAATAGATTAGCCTTTTTTTTGTCGGTCATGGGGCCTGAATGCTATCCCTGAGCTCTTCAGCTCAAGGCCAACACTCTATCACTGGAATGCCACTTCCAGCTTTTTTTCTGCTTATGTGGTGCTAAGGAATCGAACCCAGGGCCTCATGCATGCAAGGCAAACACTCTACCATTGAGCCACCTTCCCTGCCTGTAGATTACCTTTTAAAAAGCAAACATAACCACAATATATTTACTTTTTAATACATTTCCAATGGTTTCTCAATAATGAATGTCTTGAGAGTGTTCACAATTTTTACTATCTCATAAATATCTTAGTCTTTAAATGTTGTCTTTAATAAGAACTCCAAAAGAGTCCACAGGTTGTCATTGTTTCTTACATTGCTTTTAACATAAATCCCTCCACTCCTCTCACTTAAACAAGTCTCTTTACTTTGAAGTTTGATTTGCTTTGAAACTAGATTCCTGTATATACAGTTTCCCAAAGTCTGGATTTTGCTAGCAGCTTCTCTATGATTCCATAATGCATTCTTCTATCCTATATACATCTTGGAAACTGGAAATTAGATCTATAGGCTTGACCATTCAGATCTAATATTTTTGGCTTAAATATTCTGTACATGCTGTTGTGAAGTGTTCATCAGTAGTAAAATATTCCCATTTTAATAGTGATAGACTTGTGGTCAAAGTTTGGTTTCTGGAGACCAAGTACGTAAGATCTAATTCCACTTTTGTCCCAATTTAGAAGTCAACCTTTTCCAAATGAATTAATCATTCATTTCATCATGTGCCTTCTTTGTCTATAAAATATCGACAACAAACCCACATAATAAAAAGTATTTGTGAAAATTAAATGAACTCAATTAAAACATTTTGGATGGTGTTTGGTACATAATAAGTGCTCAAGAGATATTCTTGACTTTTATAATATTGCTAAATATTCATGATTAATAATAAGGAGGAATGTTCAGAAAATGCAACAATTTGATTCATATACCAGCTGAATTGACATGACTTATAAAGATAGACAGTTAACACTTAACATAAAAGTTGAAATGTGAGTGCACTAACAGGTCTAAATGTACTAGGGAACTGCTAACAAGAGTTGCAGACTTGTTGGTAATTCATTGGCTGAACACGTACAGGTTCCTAGATATGGAAAGCAATTGCTGCTTACCAGCTCTATGAAAGGCCCTGTGTCTTTCTATACCTGCATTTTTTGCCTCGATATCAAAGAATAACCACAAGCATACTCACTTTACTTTTCATTCTTTCCTAAATATATTTGACAACATCAAGTGAAGTGAAACAATTATTTTAGGGAGGTAGAAGAAATGTTTGTTTGTTTGTTCTTTTGCTTTCCCCAGCAATGGTTTATGAAGAAAGCTTTCACAGAGATGGGACATAAATGTTTCAAACACTCCATCAGTGGTTAACAGAATTTCTAAAGAAGCAAAAATCACCCCATATTCAATTTTAGAAAAAGAAATCAAAATCTTGTAATGTCTGTTAACTAATAATGATTTATAAGATGATAATCATAAAATCCATATATTAGGAAATCATGAAGATTTGAACTCAGAAAAGCAATGGAAAGTTAGGCTGAGTGTTTAAGGAAACTACCTATTAACAAGAGCAATTAGATAATGGAATGGTACTTTTCTTAAGCTCCATAATTTTTTAAAGTAAGTTAGAACACATATTGGAAGAAAATGTTCCACTCACCGGGATAATAAATGAATCACTTCACCTCCTTTTTAAAATAAGCTGATCTACACATTAGATATATAAAATTTACCTTACTCAGAACCATAAACATGGGAAATCCAATGGCAGGCTTAGTGTGTGTTTTACTGGGAAAAGTTCCATTTCTAGATTCTCAACCAAAAGCTGAATAATACCAATATGGAAATTTGGAGCAAAATCAATTGTTAAAGTCAGATTATGAGATTTTAAGTGCCATTCTGAAACTACTTATACAGCCATTCAATGTTATTTCTACTTGCCAGATCAACACCCAAGAGTCATTTTGACATTAAAAAAAATCCCAATTATGCATCCAACTGCTGATTTACAAAGCAAAAGGCAACCTGTGATTTTGGCTTTAAAACCCAGTTTGCCCTAGGGATAGATGGATGAAAGAAATTCTAGCCTACTGTTTAAGGGCTAATATTCCTGCATTTCCATATCCCATTTAGAGCAGACAGACTTTAGCACTTCAGCTTAAGCAGTCTCACTTTATATAAGGTGCTTGAGTGGAGTAGGCAGCAAGCTGGAATGGGAAAATAAATGGCAGGAAAGGAAAGAGACTGCTGTTGCAGGTAGTCTCCTATGCCAATTGCCCAAGGAAAATGACTGTAGAGAGCAAACACGTTTTTGTTTCCATGGGCAAAGAATGGATTTAATAGTAAAACAGCAAATTGAGCGTCTGTCTGCTTACCTCTTACTAGAATTTCTTTGTTGTCCTTTTCATGGGGAAGGTTAACAGCTCACCCTAATTTTTCGTGCCAAGGAACATTACTGCCTGTCATTTGGTTAAGGTCTAATGGGCCTTGTGGGGTTTGATAACTGAATGCTGTGCTCACTGGAGCGGGGTGTTCCATAGAGGGCCTGGGAAAGAATGTTTGAGTTGGAGAGAAGGTGCGCCTGCTCCAACTGCTTTTCCACCTGCAAAAACAGAACGTTTGGGGACAGTAGCACTGGAGTTAACAGGAGGCTAGACTCAATCACTCGGGATCCCAGGAATGAAAAAGGTGTTAAAGTAGCCAACTCTGCTCATTTGCCAAGGATTTTCGGGCCTTGCTAGTTTTGGCAACGTTTTGAAATATCCCACTTCTCTCACCCTGAGCTTTTTCCCTTTCCATTTCTTAGCGATCGCGTTGGGTGTTGGGACGACTAGTCCAAACAGAAAGAAAGAATTTTAAGAGGATGTGAGATTCACACTCCACTGTTCCATACATGTTTCTTCAAGAACACTTGGCTGAGGTGCAGGGCTGAGGGAGAGACGCAGAAGCAGTAAAGGGATCAAGTTGCCAATCACCTCAGCTTCAATATTGGAAAGGAATACCTTGAACTCCCACCTGACTTAAGCCCATGGAAAAATTCAAAACGGCACTAATTCAAACCACTGTAGCTTTCACTTTGCAGACACTGAAGAGCCCAATTTCATTTGTATCCAGAGAGACCTGGCTTGAACCTTCTGCTCAAGGAATATTTTACAAACGTTTCTTCCCTGAAATGTCCAGAGAAAAGACTGAATCACCTACACTAGCCGGTCCTGCTATAGTAATAGTGCTTTATCCTAAATCTAATGCTTCAGAAATGTTAAGGATTACACCACAAACTTCCCTTTTGTTTTAAAGTTACTGTCATATAATTTACATGGCCTAAAATTTGCTATCTTACTTACTTCATGTCCAATTCAATGGCGTGCATTACATTTTCAGTGTTTCACAGCCATCACTACGATTTGCAAAAGGTTTTAATCATCCCCAAACAGGAACTGTTTTAAAAATAAAGAATGAGTGGCTTTTTTTTTTGATGATTGAAATGTCTTGAGTTCCACCCAATCTCAAAGTATTCAAGGCTAACGCCCACGTATTCATGTATATACCTACCAGAAGGATTCAATACTTACACATCTTTATTTAAAGTAAGAATTGGAAAAGCATGGAACCACTGTCAAATGAGCACTAAACCTCGGTATACTATATCTAGATTTCATATTTAATTGGTCTGGCACTTGTATCATGTAATATTTAAGTTGCTAGGGCCAGGATAGTTTTCCTAATGCTAGGAAAGTATAGCTAAAATAATGTAGATAAAGGCTAATTGTAAAACCTCACAGACAAATTCATAAGGTCAGGGAAGTCAAGGCATGTTTAAAGTTGAGAACACTAAATTATTAGGGAAAAAATCCCAAATTAACAATTATAGTAAAAATCAAATTTAGATACATTTTGAAATAATTTTAAGAACTAGAATGCAAGTTTCGGGACAGTATATAGTATTGCCTTGACTGCTGATCAAAATTGCCCTGTCTTTCAAAAAGTAGAAATAAAATATGAAATATAGATTTACTAGTTTCAGACACAGCTTGCTTCTCATTTCACTCAATTTTTGCTCATTGATTAGTAAATCCAATCAATGGCAATGACAATTTGAAAAGTAAATCCCTCCATCAATCCTGAAATCTTGCACAGTGCATCTCTGAAGTTCACTCTTTCCTTTCATCACTGCACATTTCAATGCAGTGTGAGGTAAGTGCATCATTTATTTTAATCCCGTTGAAATGAATGGATGAACCTAAATAACAAGGCAAGCCCTTTTCCATAGAGTGCTGTAATTCACTTTGAAGTGATAGAATTTTAGGATTAAGATGTATCCACTTTGGTTCTTGGACTAGTTGCCCTTTCTTTGTGTACTATATTTATAAGAATTTAAAGGAAGACTGAGCCACAGCTGTTTTCTAATATGTCTTAAGAGTCTTAAACAAAACTCCACTAGACAGCTAATCAAGATGAATAACTGTTTTGAAGGGAATAAAACTATCATTTAGTAACTACTGACTATGGTATTCACTTTAATCACTTGAGATAGAGCGACTATCAATAAAATCAGTCTAAAAATATTTTCAGTTATTACCATACTGCCAGCATTCAAATGAAAGAAGTTTGAAGTACTATTGCAAAAGAAATGAATAAACATTAAATTCTTAACTTTGGGATTGATGTGCACCATGCTGTTAATTTAATTCACCCAACATTTCCAAAACCTTATAAAAATGTTCAGAATAGATATTGACAAAAAATAAAAGTGAAATTCATTTATTTAGAACCTATAGTTTCAATGTAATATACTTTTCTGGAAAAAAACTGGCCTTAGAAATAATTTGTATATCAAATCTCTATTATACAATACTTAGATATTCATTTGATTTACTTTAGATAAAGTTTAACTTCTATTAGTTCCCATAATAGATGTTCATAGAGTCAGGAGGAAGAGTGCTCCTTGAGTATGACCTTGTAAAAATAATCACTGTTACTATTTCAGAAAATGTCTTCCTTTATTTGATCAATAGTGCCATTTATTTTATAATTAAAAACTATGTGTGTCAAGAACCAAGACTTGAATAAATCAATAGCTACAAATTAAAATGATAAATAAATTAAAATTTAAAGTCCATTTCAACTATCTAAAAGAATCTGTACAAATAAATTGACATGTCTTTCAGTCTCTATTTAATTTTTATACTTGTACTCTTTCTCCAAGCATTTTTAAATGAATTATATTGTTTTCTTAAACCCCTGTGTACAACTATTTAAGATAATTTAAAAATGACTAAAAGTTTATTTCAGAAAATATTGTGCAAGAATAATACAGAAAATGGATTATCCATAACCTCACTAACAGAAATATATCAAAAAGTTTATATAGGTAGTATTATTATACATCAAATGATATGTGCTCTCATTTTTCTTAAATAACAATCTTTGAAGTATCACTTGGAATGTTTCAAAACAATATATTTCCATTTAAGAAAGGAAAATCAGAACTAGTGTCTAGTACCATCAGGACAAATCATGATTAATTGTAAAGCTTTACTCTTAGCTCTCAAAGCCTTTCCTATGTAGGAATGGCTATGTGTGCATATCTATCTAACAAACTAGTCTAATCCCCCCCATTAGTATTTTCTTCTTCTACTCGTTACTGCTTACACATTCTATATCTTTTAATTTTGTTGCTGTTATTATTTTTTGTGTTGCTATGTGCATGAGTATGTGGTGTGTGTATGTATGTGTGTATGTGTTTGTGTGTAGTGTTTAAACATTTCAGTCTTATCTGCCTAAAATCTTGAATCAAAGGTTTCCCTAAGTTCTTTTTGTACATCTAGCACTGTATTTTCTTAAAGATATTTAAGGTATAGACCCAATCATGAAAGAAAAATCAAGGGACTAGGTTATCACAATATCTAACACAATATAAGAAATTATTGGTAAAGTATGAAGCTCCTAGCTAGAACTTTACTACAAGATCAGAAAAGGGTCTGTAATATCCCTGACATTTTCAGGGAGACTGAACTGCTACCTTCAACCATTACTGGGGGAAAAATTTTTAACCAGGCCAAGAATGGCATTTTAGTATCAGAATTAAAAATGAAAAGAAACCAGGCAACTGAATTATTTTAGTTAAGGAATAATGTCTAAAGTGTGTGTCTCGATGTTGCAAAAATTAATTTATAACATTTGTCTCCAAGAAAAAAGGCACAATTTTTTATATAGAAAACTATGTATTGAAGTTATATTATTTCTATAGATAAGAAATTACCACAAAACACTAAAGATTTAAGATTATGCACATTTATATATTTCTTTAGAAAATTTATGAGTATAATTACATGAGCATACTTGCTAATAGCAACTTGCCTCCACTGTCCACTTAGAACAAGGAGTCTGTACAAATGAGAGGTGCTAAGATCAAATTCATTAACTTCCTGGCTCAGTTCCTTCTGGTCTTAATTATATATAGAAATTCAGACCATAAAAGCCAGATAGTAGAATTACTTAGTGAGCAAGTAGCTCTTCCTAATTTTCTTGGAGGTTATTGACTTGCTTTAGTGTGTTCTATAATAGAACACATGAGAGTAGGTAGTATATAATGAAGAAAAAAATTCTAGGCTCTAGAAAATGGCATGCCTAATGTATGATAATGGCTTTACTATTACCACATGGTTCTGGTAATGGCTTTCTTGTTTCATCACCCCATAGCAAAATTAAAAACAAATGGAAGAGACAACAGAGAGAAGGGAAGAAGTCTGTGTTAATCTGCTTCTCATAATTATGACAAAATAGATGAGGAATAATTTGAAAATCAAAAAGGTTTATTATGGCTCATCATTTTATTGATTTTAGTCTGTGGTTTCTAGACTTATTGTTTTGCGATTATGATGAAGAATATGATGGGGATGAAAGTATGAGATAGAGTAGGTGATTCAATTCCTAGAAATTTGGAAAACAAAAGAGACAGACAAAGGAAGAAGAAGAGAGACTGGTACTAAAAAGGCAAAATATAATTCATAAAGTCACACTTTCAGTGATCTACTCCCTCCAACCTGACCCCATCTTCTAACTATACCCAATGTTGGGTTCAATTGTGACCACATCGATGAATTAATCCAATGATGAAGTCAGGACTATTGTGATCCCATTGCTCTCTAATGCCTATCAGCTGGCAACCAAGCCATTACACATGGGTTTGTGGGGAACATTTTAGATCCAAACAGTAACAGAGGTCAAGTAAGTCCTATTATCAGGAATGTCTCTGTAAAATTAACATTAATCTAATAGTGAAAGCAGATTTCTTGTGGTTCAATCACCTCCTAATACTGCTAACCTAAAAATTAAGTTTTGAACACATGCTTTTTTTGGGACATATTTTACATGCTGTATGTAAGAGCTATAGCAATCACTAAACAATATTCTTATTGATAGCTATAAAATTATTAGAAAAAATAGTAGTTTTGAACTACTATGGAATGGAGGTTTAATTAAGTCTGAGGGAAAAGAGTAAGAAATGGAGGGTGCCCATATATTGGATTTGAATAATTTAACAGACAACATTCAAAGTAAGCAAAAAGTAAAGGGTAAAAGACAGCATGTCTTAGGAAAAGAAAGAATTTAAGGTGGAGTTTGAGTTATGATAGGAGAAGATTTGAAATAGAAAGATGAATGAAATCATAGAAAGCCTTAGGACTTCAAAGATATTATGTGTTTTGTTAAGGAGTGTGCCATGAATTCAAATGGTAACTACAAAAACAGAATCAAAATGAGCTTTGGTTTGTTTTGTTTTAAAGAAAATATACCCCAGAAAATAATAATGATATGCTTAGGTCTTCCAGGGAATTCATGGCAAAGTAATCATAAGTTTAGAAGCTTTATTATTATAACTCTTAAGGGGTGGGAATGTGGCTCAGTGGTAGAGCGCTTGCCTTGCATGCATGAGGCCCTGGGTTTGATTCCTCAGCACTACATAAGCCGGAAGTGGCGCTGTGGCTCAAATAGTAGAGCGCTAGCCTTGAGCTGAAGAGCTGAGGGGCATCACCCAGACCCAGAGTTCAGGCCCATGACGGGACACCCTCACAAAGAAAAAACAAACCTAGTAATTATTATAACTCTTAATACCAAAATAACGTAGGTTTTACATTTGAGTGTAAGAGTAAAAATGGTTGTACAGAACTCCCACTGCTAAGAGAAAAATTATCCTGTAAACTCATTATTAAGGTACACTGCATGTAAACTTAAGAAATTAACATTAATAAAAAGGGTCTGATCAGTGTAGGGTTAAAAGGTAGGTTTCTCTCTAATGGATGAATAAAATTCCATGTATGTATATGTACCATATTTTCTTAGCTATTTGTCCTTTGAGGGAAATCTGGGCTGATTCCATACCTTGGCTATAGCAAACAGTACTGAGATAAACATGGTTATGCTGGTAGCTTTACTACACCCTGTTTTTAAGTTTTGAATAAATGCCCAAACTTGGAATTGTTCTGCTTAGTTTTTTATGTTTGTTTGTTTGTTTGTTTCTCTTGAAAAACCTCCATACTCCTTTCAAGAGTGGAATTTCCAGAGTGGAGAATCTTGCCAATTCTCTACCTATCATTGTAAGGTTCAATTCAAAACTCCAGATCTTCCCATTGCTGGACCCTACTGCTCTTTGAATGTATTTGGTCTCCATCTTTCAACATTTGATTTAGTCTTCTGTTCAGATGCCTTACCTAATGTTTTAAGATGGACCTAACTGCCTTCCAGGGCAATCCCAGAGCAACCTCTGCTTTTCTCAGTCATAGCCCTTAGCAAACAATACTGAGATCCTGCTTATAGATCAGAATCCTGTAGAATAAAATTCCTTGGTGGCAAAGACTTGTCTTGTCGACTTCTAGTCACTACTGCCAGCAAAGCAGCTAACAAACAAAGCCTTGCTTGAATGCATAATTAACAATGAGAGAGGCTATTATCTCTGGGGAAGAAATGAGTATTGACTAGAAAGGGGCATGAGGAAAACATCCAGCATATAGAAATCTATAACTTGATCAGAATTCTATTTACACAAGTGAATACATGTGTAAAATGTATTGAGCTGAACTCCTAACATTGTTACATTTTCTTGCTTTCCTGACAATAATTTTGTTCTTAATATATTTAAATTTTTTTAAAAGTGTATAGGGGATAAAACGCAATGTTATTAGAAGCCAACAGAGTAGTTACCATGGAAGGGAGCTTGTCACTGGTAGGAAATGTAAGGAATGTTAGTATTTTCTAATTTTACTTAGAGTAGGAATAATAAGTAATGTATGCATATATGTAAATATATCTATCTATATATTTACCTGTGTGTTATATGATGTTACCCTTCCTAATGGGAAATCAACTCCCCTTCTTTCACCTATGTTTCTAGTCCTACATCAGAATCACCTAAAATAAAATTGTAAGACTCATTTTTTCTCTCCACTACATGGTCTGTCTCTATAGATGATTTTTTGTAAGTAAAGACATCTATTATGTGTACATACCAGGGAATCATACATTTATTAGTAACTTTTTATACAAACAAGTAATGCAAATGTACCACACAACAATTTCAGACATATTTTAAGAGAAATTACCTAGAATTAATGTTGATGTAAAAGTTTTTTCAAAAATTCCTTTCTTTCACAATCATAACGCCTTATTTTCTGCCTTCACATGAACTATTGTATAAAAGATTTCATCAGAAAAGTAACTTAGCTGTTTCTAGTAAAAACTTTTTTAAAAAAGTTTCACAGACAACCTAATTTCCCCATGGAGCATTTATTCATGATTTGGGTTTTATTTGGTATACCTACTCCAGCAGCAGGAATTCTTAATATAGGTGTACTTTGAGGAGTCACATTGTGAACAGCATGAATAAAGAAATAAACATGACATCCAATCAAAATGTCAGCACAATGCCCCTAGCACCTAAGGGTAAGAAAGGAATGTAGGCTCCAGGGTTCATGAATGACATTAGCACAGTTTTAGCAGTAGTCTATTGAGGACAAGTCTGTGTTGAAAAGAAAACCCCTGAGTTAGAAGTGAGACTACAAAGCAGAAGAAAAAAAACAAGACTCAGTCTACCCTCTAATATTCTATTGCTTGAAAAAACCAACTTAAACTGTAGTTGCAATTGCATTTTTAACTCTTTTAAACTTTATTTTTATCTTTAAGTAATTGTACAAAGTGGTTGCCATTTGATAAAGTAGTATATGAATTCAATGACTTTTGGTCCATGTCACCCTTTTGATCATTTTTCCCCATCCCTCCTAACACCACTTCTTCTCTCCATTTTCTTAATTTTGTAGGACATGGAATGAATTTTATGACTGTGTTGGAGTACTATTGCTGAGTTAAGACTTGTTCTCTTCAATAAGAACTGATTTTTTAGATATTATTTTATTTTATTGTGAAGGCGATATATAGAGGGGTTACAGTTACATGAGTCAGGTAATGAGTACATTTCTTTTTGAACAGTGTAATTCCATTCTTCATTTTCTCCCCTTTTTTTCCTCCCTTCCCCCTGCCCTCCCAAGATGTATAGTTCATTTTCAACATAGTGTTTAGTGAGTATCAATGCTGAACTAGTTCACCCTGTTTCACTGTTTTTGTGCTTCCCCTTCCCAATTAGATAAATATAAGTCAAAGGGTATCTAATTTTCAAAAATAGAAAAGGGAAGGAGGTGAAGGAGAAGGAGAAGAAGGAGAAGGAGAAGAAGGAGGAGAGGAGAAGGAGAAGAGACGAGAAGGAGAAGAAGAGAGGAGGAGGAGGAGGAGAAGGAGGAAGAGGAGGAGGAGGAGGAGGAAGAGATAACCACAAACAGTACAATTTAAAAAACCTCTTGTTTTCATTTTTTGGAGTTCTTTTGATAAGTATCATTTTATATGAATACATACACATAGGAATTGAGCCCTTGTGATCTTCTCCTAAGAATATTCTCTTTTTGTCTCACTGTGAATATTTAGAGTTCTGTTTAATTTATCATGCCAAGTGTAATTCTTTGAATTTTTCTCTTCATTGGGTTTACTTGACAATCTATCATCCCAGTTAGAATGGCCATCATCAAGAAAACTAACAACACCAGTGGTATTTTTCTTTCTTACTTTATTAGGTACCAAGTGATTTTTTAAAATTGTTTTGTATGTTCCTCTCCCACAGTATAACCCCTGTTTTCACTGTATTTGATGTCGGTATAATTTGGGTAGGGGAAGGGAAAAAACAAAATGTTTAAATAGGGATACAGGTTGACTTATTGTAACAATGAAATGTACAAGACACTATGTTGAAAACAAACTTTACAATTTGAGTGGGGGAGGGTGTAGTTGTGGAGGTGGGAGGGAAGGATGGCAGGGGAAAAACAAAAGAGGAGGCAACAATGCTTGATAAACCCAGATGCCCCTCAGTAGATGAATGGATCAAGAAAATGTGGTATATATACACAATGGAATTCTATGCCTCCATCAGAAAGAATGACTTTGTCCCATTTGTTAGGAAATGGAAAGACTTGGAAAAAATTATATTAAGTGAAGTAAGCCAGGCCCAAAGAAACATATGTCCCATGGTTTCCCTTACTTGCAATAACAAATATATGTCTGAGACAAGCAGATAAGGGCAGATAAGGACACAAGTAGTTTTTTCTTTCTTGCTATTGTTTCTAACGCAGTTATAAGGTGATTTTTTTTTGTTTTTTGTATGTCCCTCCCCCACGGTATAACCCCTGTTTTCATTGTATTTGATGTTGATGTAATTTGGGGAGGGGAGGGAAAAGGAAAACACAAATTGTCAAATAGGGATACAGGTGGACCCATTGCAACAATGAGATATACAAGATGCTATGTCGAAAAACGAACTTTACAACTTTGACGCTGGGGGGGGCAGAAGATCTGGTGAGAGGAGTGGGGGGAGGATGGGAAGGGATGGGAAGGGAAACAAAGAGGAGGCAACAATGTTTGATAAGAAATGTACTCGTTATCTCGCCCATGTAATTATAACCCCTCTGTATGGTATTTTCACAATAAAAAAATTTAAAAATGTACTCATTACCTTGCTCATGTAACTGGGATCCCTCTGTACAGTATTTTCACAATTAAAAAAAGTCATTAAAACAAACAAACAACAACAACTAACAATACCAGATGCTGGTGGGAATGTGGCCCAAAGGGAGAGCTACTAAACTGTTGGTGGGAGTGTAAACTTGTTCAACCACTCGGGAAAGCAGTGTGAAAGTTCCTCAAAAGACTAAACATAGAACTCCCCTAAGACCAACCAATCACACTCCTGGGCATTTATCCAAATGACCACAAATCAGGCCAGCACAACAATGTTCATTGCAGAACTATTAACCATAACCAAGATATGGAATCAAACCAGATGCCTCTCAATGGAAGAAGGGATCAAGAAAATGTGGTGTATATACACAATGGAATTCTATGCTTCCATTAGAAAGAATGGCATTGCCCCATTTGTTAGGAAATGGAAAGACTTGGAAAAAAATACGTTAAGTGACATAAGCCAGACCCAAAGAAATATAGGTTGCAGGGTTCCCCTAACTTGTAATAATTAAAATTTCCTTTTTTATGTATGATTTCTTTCTTTTTTTTTTTTTTTGGTCTGGTTGTGGGGCTTGAACTCTGGGTCTGGGCGCTGTCCCTCAGCTCTTCAGCTCA
>NW_012267275.1:9703830-9733242 GCF_000151885.1 Dipodomys ordii | reverse complement strand
TGGGTCTGGGCGCTGTCCCTCAGCTCTTCAGCTCAAGGCTAGCACTCTACCACTTGAGCCACAGCGCCACTTCCGGCTTTTTTCTTTTTGCTTATGTGGTACTGAGGAATCGAACCCAGGGCCTCAGGCATGCAAGGCAAGCGCTCTACCACTGAGCCACCTTCCCAGCCCCGATGTATGTATGATTTATTTCTAAACACATGTTCCAACAAGTTAGAAAGTAGATCTGAGGAGGGATTTAAGGGCAACCTTCTTGTTCAGCAGAAGATAAAATCTAGAAAGTCAGTCATTAATGTCAATTTGTGACAGTTCAGATTGTCAAAGGTATTTGATTAACTTTAGTCATTGTGAGAACTGTAAAGCTGATTGAAGAGCTTCAGTGCAAATTGATTACAACAGTGTTATTAAAAACATGAGAGCAAATATTTGAACAAATAAGTGTGTGAATGTATCTATTATGAGCAACTTAATCTTCTGGTAACATTATGTTATATTTAGTGATAACAGTAGCAGCAGCAATAACAAAAAAAGATCAGATGTTGAGCATTTACTTGCTTTAAGTAATAGATTCTGGCTATAAATAGTCCAGAGGGGCTTAAACCCAAAGCCTCAACTGTGACCCTAAGTTTTTGAGCTCAAGGCAACTATTCCACTACTTACAACACAGGTCTACTTCCAGGTTTTAGGTGGTTAGTGGGAGATAATAATAAAACATGGAATAAGAGTGTAAATCTCACTTCCTTGAAGAAATGTCCTGGCTATTAGTTCTCATCGGTCTCATTTGATTGTATAGTAGAACCCTCATCTTTGGGTTAGGTAATCAGATAAAATTTGCAGTTTCTATTATGAGGAAGAAGAGGATAATTGGTATTTAGAATAGGAGCCTCTTTAACTTCAGAAAACAAAACAGATTCTCTACCTTCCTATGAAATAAAATTACTAAAAATTCCAATTAAATAATTAAAATGAAAACAATTGTTATTTACCATAGCAAAAACAAGTTTATTAAATTTTTACAGTTAAAATGGATTTTTGCTAACATTTTTAAATGTAAGTAAAACAATATTTCTACTTTATCAGAGAACCTTCAAAACTTAGGAAAACTGTATATTTCATTAGATAGTAAAATATTTTATTAATAGGAGGAAAAGAAAAGGGAACTGATTAATTTTTATGGGAAAAGTTAACTATAATAGAAATAATTTCATACCACTCCTAAATCAGAATTAATGCTCTCAGTTGGGAGTTATACTGTCATTTTTCAGAACCACTGATTTGAACATACTATTTCTGGAAATGGTTTCTTTTTAGTAATTACTAACAGTTTATGAAAAGATCTGCAATTTTATTTTTCCAAGTGTTCAAGTAATCTTAACTCATCAAAATGCTAAGAATCTTTTCTATCAAAGTCATCTAAGACTTACTCATGTAAATGGTAAATGTCCTGCCTTCTTCCCTCTCCCCCCAATACAGCCTCCAACCCTTGGCAGCTGGAAATTCTTAATGCTGATCTGCAGCCTCAGACCCACCCTAAGCAATGGGACTCATTTAGCTGCTATGCTGGAATCATTGCTATTTGTCTAGCTGTAAATTCCTTTCTTTTTTTTCTGATTTCCCTTAGTTTTTTTAAAAAATAGTTTTTTTTATTGTGAGAATACTGTACAGAGGGGTTACAGTTACATGAGCAAGGTAATGAGTACATTTCTTATTAGATATTGCTGCCTCCTACTTTGATTTTCCCCTACCATCCCTTCCCTCCCATCTCCACAACTACACTCCCCTTCCCCTCCACCCCACCCTACATTGTAAAGTTCATTTTTCGACTTAACATCTTCTACATCTCATTGTTGCAATAGGTCAACCTGTATCCCTGTTTAAACAATTTGTTTTTTCCCTCCTCTTCCCCAAATTATACCAACATCAAATACAGTGAAAACAGGGATTATACCATGGAGGAGACACAGACAAAGCAACAAAAAATCACATGGTACCTTATAAATACGTTAGAAGCAATAGCAGGAGAGAAAAAACCACTTGTGTCTTTATCTTGAGGTTCATTTCGTTTAACATCATCTTATCTGATGTTTTCTGCTTGTCTCAGACATATACTAGTCATTGCAAATAAGGGAAACTATGGGACCTATGTTTTATTCGGACTGGCTTACTTCACTTATATAATTTTTTCCAAGTCTTTCCATTTCCTAACAAATGGGGCTATGTCATTCTTTCTGATGGAGGCATAGAATTCCATTGTGTATATATACCACATTTTCTTGATCCATTCATGTGCTGAGGGGCATCTGGGTTGGTTCCATATCTTAGCTATGGTAAATAATGCTCTAATAAACATAGCCGTGATGGTAGCTTTAGTCTGACATAGCAACCAGGTTTTAGTAGCAGAGGCCCGGAGTCTAATTTGAAGTTTGTTTTGTTTTATGTTTTTTTTTTTTTTCCATATAAAAAGCTCTTCAGTCAGCACTCCACCATGTGCTAGAGAATTTCTGTTAACATTGTTGGTAAACTTCATATTAATATGAGCCCGAAACCTTACCAAAAATGTTCTTTTACTGTTTGTTTGGACATTTGTTCATTCATTTAATACACCAACATTGAAAGAAAGATACTACTCTGGCTCCATCCAGGCACTGGTAATACAAAGATCAAAGGCACAGTTGCCAGATCTTTAATGGGAGAGAGTGCTTGTTATGAGAGTCCTGAGGAAGAGGAAGATGTGTTTTCCCATGTGTTTTTCTATGTGTTGTTTTTAATTTCGACTCTGTGGTCTCATGGAATAAATTCTATTCCAATTTTGACACATCTACTCTCCAACCTGGAATATTCTGAAGAAGTTTAGATTCAATAGATATCCCCAACTTCCACAATACACTGTGTCCTACAAGTAACTTTTATTAAGTCTCTGGGACATACAGTTTTCTTCTCCAAGTGTTTAAAGCCTTGTTATTTCATTTTTAAATTAAATTAATTAAAGAGCTGTGTACAAGGGTTTCAATTCAACATATCCATTTACATGAACAAGGCATTTTGACCCTTACTTTAATTTGTAAATTATTTTGTTTCTTCACTCTATTTTAGGATAACTCTCAGTTCACAAAAATCCTCCTTAAAATTCAATTTGTTGAAAGAATGTGTAAAAGAAAACTTCTTGGTCTATCATACCCATACTTCACAATATCAATTATTGTATTTGGAGTAGCAATCCCCTACTCCCACTGAAAAGAAATATTGCTACATTTGAATCTAAAGAACATTTCAGATCATTTTTGTTCTGGTTATGGTTTTGCATTCTGGCAACTCCAATTTTGGTGCTATCCTTTAGTATTCTATCTCTGAGGCACTCAATTTAATAATCAGTGTTTGTATACAATTCCTATAAGAATTGGAGAAAATGACTTCAATATTAGGAGCCTTATTTCTTTTATTTTAGAACAATAAAAACAATGTATGTGGTTAGGGCTTGTGAAGGTAAAAACAGCTAGTGTACAGAACAAATATTTTTGTGTCACAGAGTAAGAAATTGACATCTAAGACCAGAATAAATAGTCTTTTCAGTCATGAGCAACTCACAAATAGCTTAGAAATTATTCACCCAAAATAGGTGCTAGATGGGCAGAGTTGTGCATATTTGTGACAAAATCTTTCTATAAAGAAAAAATGAGACTAATCTAATGTAATCAGTATAGCTCTGATATTCAGTGCAATTCATGAAGCAATCACAGTACGTGTTAATGTTTTATGGTAGGTGTTGGTGACTCAAAGGTAAATTCAGTATCTTAAAGTCAAGAATCCCAAGGTGTAATGAAGACACTGACATACATAAATGTGAAATGGATCTGTGATCACACAACCAGATCTCAGAAGAGCAATATTCCTGCCAGAACAGCACATTTTCATGGATCCCAGGTCTAGGACTTCTCACAGAATTTTCATAGAATTTTTATGCATTCATTAAATGTTGTGCTATGAAGAGATACGGGCTCTACAATAAAATTTCCAGGCCAAAAAAATCAAAGTTTTTAACAATAATCACACAGAACATTTTGCCTATGAATTCTTTCAGATGTGTAGATTTTTATACTTTAACTAGCTCTTGAACTTTAAAGAATAGTTTAAAAAAACATTTTAAAAACACAGCCCAGAAGCTATCACTAGAAAGTTTATGATATTTTATGCATTTATGTAATATCATGCCAATTTTTAAAGACACAGAATTGAAAAAATATCATTTAAAGTATTAATTCAAATATTATAAATAACTATCATTGTGTGTTGGGACTACAAGAGATTCTTTGTTAATTTCTTTGACTTTTAATACTTTAAAATATTTGTCACAGACTATATATATTAGAAGCAAGTTATGTTGAATTGTAAGCTGGTAAGTGATGAAGACTGAGGAATGCTACCAATGACAGATCAAGAAATAGCACAAGGAAGCTCGATATTTGAGGAACATAAGGGAAAATGAGTGATTGATAGTAAAATACAGTACAGTGATTATAAATCACCTATTTCTCTTTATTTTTGGGTGAGACAAACCTCCAGATTAGTGATTGACAAAAACCACTGGTCAATAGCATGAATAAAGCATAACAACATTGGCAGGTATATTCAGAACATAGGAAAACATGGACATGAATTATATGGTAACACTAAAAAAATGTGTAAGATTGCTCTCAAGCACAATAATCTAATTAATGTTTTATGATAGAAAAAGTAGAGTCAAAAAGAGATTTATAAAGTATTGGATTTGTAAATAAAGTATTAGAAGATCTTTGCTTTTACTTGAGCATACTTATAGAGATAACAAACCAAATTAATCTCTTTGTTCCCACTATTACATTAAATCCTTTTCTCTGAAATTAATAGTTTAATCATGATACATAGATAATCAGTAGATATTTGGCAAGACTTTACAGCTTTAATCTGATTTCATCCTCTTCCCCAAATATCAAATCAATATTTTAATTATGTAAATTTCATATTTCTTTTTCAGTTCAGACATTTGCTTACATGTTCTGTTATACTTTCCTTACTGTTTGCTCAACGAGTTCATTTTCTATGCCTTATTTTTCTGTATATCATCTAAGATCATTATTTTAGACCATTATTTTAATATTTACATTATTCAAATATTTACATTATTTAAATATGTGCATTATTTAGAATATTGATGGTATAAAAATACATTAAGTATAATATTCCCTATAGTTGTGAAGCCAATCAGCACTTATTAATTAATAAAACATTTTGCACATTGTGAAACTAAAGTTGTTGGAAACTGTTATTCCATAGCTTTGTGTCTGGGTTTAAATTCTCACTTGCATAGAAAGGAAATTACTATATATTTATGACAAAATGATGCTATTTAAAATTTTGGCCAAAAAGTTGTAGAGAGAAATTTACAACATATCTCTACCTTGCTCATACCATGCTACTCTTTATTTTAAAAGTAGAAACTAAAGCCAGAAAAAAGGTACATGTTGATTTGGCTTGACTGTAGATCTGAACTATATGGGTATGGAGGTAAGTATCAAGGAGCTAGGGATCAGGGACCTTGAGGATAATTATTTCACTCTAAGCTGGAAAAGGACTTAAAAATTAGTTTTTATTATCTTTAAGTAGTATTAAGGAGTGAGCACCGACAAAGCAGTTTATGAATACAGTGTATCTTAATCAGTGTCAGCCCTTTCAACCTTCTCACCTCTCCCAACCTACCCCTTCTCTCACTTTTATCAAGTGTTTAGGATATATATAGCATGTTTTGGCATTTCTCAAAGCAGTTTATGTATATAATGCATCTTGATCTGTGTTATCCTTCCAAAAGCTTTGTTTCCCTTTGACCCACTACTGCCTTTATTTTTTTATTATGTATTTTTTATTGTAAAGATACTGTACAGAGGGGTTACAGTTACATGAGTAAGGTAAGGAGTGTATTTCCTCTTGAACATTGTTAGCCCCTCCTTTGTTTGTCCCTTACTATCCCACCTCCCCAACTTCTCTCTCCTCCCCCCCTGAAGCTGTAAAGTTCGTTTTCAACATGGTGTCTTGTATGTCTCATTTTTATAATGGGCCAACCTGTATCCGTACTTCAGCATTTCGCTTCCATTCCCCATATTAAAAAATGTATATACAAGATTCAGGGCACTGGAATCAAATACAGAGAAAACAGGGTTTATACCATGGGGGAAGAACATACAAAAGAAACAAAAAAAAGTCACATAATACGTTAAAAACAACAGGAACAAAAAAAAGCCTCTTGTGTTCCTATCTTGGGGTTCATTTCTCTTAGCATCATCTTATATGCTCATATGTACATAGCTTTTGACTTTTCTGCTTGTCTGGTAAGATTATCCTAGACCAGTACTAGTTATTGCAAATAAGGGAAACCATGGGACCTATGTTTCTTTGGGCCTGGCTTACTTCACTTAATACAATTTTTTCCAAGTCTTTCCATTTCCTAAAAAAATGGGGTGGTGTCATTCTTTCTGATGAAGGCATATAATTCATATGTGTGTGTGTGTGTGTGTGCGTGCGCACGCGCACGCGTGTGTATACATACATACACACACACACACACACATATATATATGTGTATATATATATATATATATATATCACATTTTCTTGATCCATTCATCTACTGAGGGGCATTTGGGTTAGTTCCATATCTTAGCTATGGTGAATAATGCTGTGATAAATATATATGTGTGTAAATATATATTCTGCATTGTAGCTGTATTTATGCACATTTTTGTGCTGGTAGCTTTAGTATGTTTGTGATCATTTAAGTAAATGCCAAAAAGTAGAATTGCTGGGTCATAGGGGAAGCCAAACCTGAGGAGCAATGGAGTAGGACTGAAAACCCAGAAATGAACCCACACACCTATAGCCACCAAATCTTCGATAAAGGAGCCAAAAAAATAGAAGGGAAGAAAGACAGCCTCTTTAGTAAATGGTGCTGCCAAAATTGGTTAAACACCTGTAGAAAACTAAAGCTAGATCCTTATATATCATCTGCATCAGAATCAACTCCAAATGGATCAAAGACCACGAAGTAAAAGCAGATACCCTGAAAACATAGGAGAAATTCTGGGGCTCCTTGGCACAGGCCGAAATTTTCTTAATAAAGACCCAGAAACAGAACAAATCAAAGAAAGGTTGGACAAATGGGATTGCATGAAACTGAAGAACTTCTGCAAGGCAAAGGACATAGCTAGCAAGATCAATAGAAAGCCCATGGACTGGAAGAAGATCTTCATTAGCCATACAACGGACAAGTGTCTCATATCTAAAATATACTGAGAACTCAAAAAATTAAATCCCCCAACAACAAATCCTCAAAGAAACAACTGCCTGATAAATAAGTGGGCTAAAGACTTAAAGAGAGTCTTCTCCGAAGAGGAAATAAGACAATAGACACATGAAGAAATGCTCAACTTCTCTTATCATAAAAGAAATGCAAATCAAGACAACATTGAGATACCACCTCACCCCAGTCAGAATGGATATAATCAAGAAATCTAATAACAACAGATTCTGGAGGGGATGTTGCCAAAATGGAACCATACTGCATTGTTGGTGGGAGTGTAAACTTGTTCAACAACTTTGGAAAGCAGTATGGAGGTTCCTCAAAAGACTAATTTTCTTAATGTCATTGTATATTAGTTTACTCCTCTGCCTTTGGCCTCAACCTCCCTTTCGCAAAAAAGGACTCATTGCAATCCTGATATGCATGGCCAGTGATCACAAAATGTCAATATCCATCCTACCTATCCTCAGTCTTTTCTTATGACTACAAAAGGAAGGTTTTTTTCCCATGCAAATGAATTCTGTAGTTAGCCCTCTGCACACTCAAAATAGGGGGTGAGATGCATAAAAACATCTCATCTTTCAATACTAAAGCTGTAGCAAAATTCTTTCTGCTTCAAACTTGTTGACTAGTAGTGTTCTTTTAACAATGTCATAGTTGATCCATCAAAATAATGTTGCACCAAATCTGATTTTATATTTGTTTACTTCCTAGAATAGGAAACTCTCCAGTTGCTTAGTGAAGTGCTAAATGCTTTATATTGACAGTCTACCACTGTTCAGCAATCTATTTTTGTTGGCTGCCAAAATGAAAGTCATGGTTGGGTCTTCTTTGTTGCTCTCAATATTTTAAATTACAAATGATTTTGATTTTAATCATTCTTGCTCCCTCACTCACAAAGTCAGATTCCATACAAGCCAGCTCTCAGATTCTGTATAGAATATATTCTATCAGGCTGAGCATTTCCACAACTCTTTGTACCTTAAAAATACCTTGCAAATATTAGCCAGTCAATCTTTACACAAAAATGAAAATGGAAAACAAATGTTGATATACTGAATGATACATGTGAAGCAGATCCAAAGAAAAGTTTGCTATAGATTAAATTTGAAGGTTAGGTACTTATTCAGCTATTTACTTTTAAGCTAATGTATTATATTATAGGAAAATATTTTCAGTCTTTCACTTTCCATTTTAACTGAATTTCAGGTTTAGATATCACTTGATCAGAGAAGTATCAGTATTACTAGTTTGATCAATAAAATATAGTCTGATGAGGATGTCCTATCTATAGTTAAAGTTTCTTTGAGAAACATTAGAAACTACATGAATGAAGTTCATAGAATCTCTGAGACTTAGAGAACTGACAAGATATTAAAGTTAATGAATCTCCTTCCTGACATATAAGTAACAACAAATTTAGTCTGTATAGATGTAGGTAAGCATAACTTGATCCAAAATATGAAAAAATCCTCAAGTTTACATTAAAGATACATTGTTTAGCAGAGATCAAACTAATATGTTATTGAAAAGATTGCTATGAATTTTGTTTCTGGTTTTCTAAGTAAAATACAGCTATTGTTATTTTTGTTTTATTTTTGTTTTTCTCCCATTTTCTCATTTGAAAGTTCACTTTAATGTATAATGGGTAAAGGGAAAGTTTATATAATCTTCTTGGAAAATGATACAACCTGACCATACAAGAAACACCATGACAAGTCTCAAATATTATCAATACAATATATTTTAATAGAAGATATCAAACAGAACAATGTTTAAATCATTTGCTATATAGACAGGTTTAGGATTATTATTATGCTTAAAACAAATACAATTAAAAGCTATATGTACACTTTGAGATTTCAATTATGAAAAACTTCTATTAAATGAGAATCTGGTAGCTAAATTCTTTGAGGATCTTCATCAGAAAAAGTCAATGCAGAAACTGAAACCTAAGATAAATTACTGAGAATTACAACATAAAGCTGCCAAAAAAATCCCATAATTTTAGCCTCTTTGTTTTCTGCATAATCATCACAATATTTTCTTCTGATAACCAAAGGAAAGTATATATGCATCCATCAAACTTTATTGGCATATTTAAGATAATCTTCAAAAACAAAGAAAAAAACTCTTAAAATATACTAATGTTATAGAATTTTTACATTGACTTATATGTCTTATTGATACTTTCTAAATGATTAGCCATGATACTTAATTATGTTCATATAATACTTGAATACATTATTTGATTTTAAATTTCGATTCTTGGATCATGCACATATTCAGAAGTACAATGTTTCTACTAGAAAAATATATTTAATAAAGTTTTGGAATTAAAGTGTAAAAGATTATAATCACATTCTAGAAACTGATATGTTGGGAATTTATTATAGAAAATCTAATAGTAAACGTTTTCAAATTTACTCATACACATACTTTAATGGTTAAATCTATTTTCACAAATTTTGTGTTTAACATTATTTTAATCTTTCTCAACAGAAAGACATCCCTTAACAGCTACTCTAGAAAGAGCTTATCAGATCTATAAACACATTTGTAAGTAAAATGGAACAACTGAATATTTAAGATGTGGATTCCACAACACTAAAAAGGACTTTTCTACGACTTGAGACTTCTGAGTTGATTTTCTTATTAAGTAGAAAACATTCTTAGAAAGAGAAACACTTTGAGCTATGGAACCCAGGTTGACATTACTGACTTGACAAATGCTGCCTGGTATCAGCCTAGTAATCGCCTAAGGTACAAATGAATTTGATCACTAATGAAGGCTGCTCACTTAAAGTTTGGCCATATGTTATAAAACCAGTTGCAGTCATCTTACAATCTCTGTTTTATAGCTCCCAGATATACCTTGATGGAAGACTGTCATTGACATAATAAAATCTGAAACAGTCAGAAAATATTATAGGCCAAAATGTAGCCTATTTTAACAACCCACTGTCAGGAAATTTTTCCTCACATCAAACCTAAAGCCTTCCATCGACAGCTAAGTACATTTTAGGCTATTTTATTTGTTCCATGGCTTGGTTCATTTCCTCTTTTTCTTATGGTTAGGATGTTATATTTTCAAAGTGCTTTTCAACCACATTTACTAGTCTTTCTACACAAATAGACCTGTATTCCAGTATTTTTTCCAAAATTTAACATAGCCTCATATGCAAGCACAGAGATATTGAGAAGAATTTTCAAGCTTACATGGAAAATTAAAAATCCAGCAGGGAATGGATTGCATTGCACCTAAATTTCCAAACTGCTATGTAGCCAAAAGGGCTGCAGAGACTGGCATGGCTCACTTAATTAAGAAAGAAAAAGAAACAAATTAGAATATAAAATCATGAAAAATACAAAATATCTTATTAAAATGACAGGTTATTTTTTCCACGGATAAAAATAGATTATGATATATTTGCCATAGAACAATCTACAGACTTATAGATTTATCAATTTATTTATTAATTTATCTCTGCTTATCTGCTAACTTTCTCACCCTGAAGTAGATCAGGGTCCAGTATCCAACAGCCAACATGTGGTATCTTCTATTGCCTAGTTTGTGGGGTTCATAACTATGGAATTATTCAGCAGTATGGATGAATTCCTCTGGTTAATGTCTCCTTTGCAGTTCTATTCTTCCCAAACAGTCTTTAAAGTTGATTTTATAAAAGAAGGAAAATACAACAGAATTTACATTTGAGATTTGAATATTAGAGCACAAAATTAGAGAATAAAGAACTGTTGAACTCTATCTATATAGTAATCTGAAAGGGAAATTCCATGGTTATGGGGTTGGATGGATGAACAGGAAATAACCTCAATGACTCCACAGAAGGAAGTTTCAATCCTTAAGAAATATAATTGGAGACTTCAGAATTCTAAAAGTACATCAGTCAAGAGTATCCTTTGAATGCTTTTGGCATATTAATATCTGAGATATGCGATAAGGGAATATTAAGAAAATGTCCTGTTCAGGATCAATAATATAATTATGTCTGGAGTATCAAGGAGTTTCATAAAAGAAATGGTATTTGAACCTGAACTCTGAGAGATGATCCAGATTGAAAAATTCAGAGAAAAGTTTAAAAGAAAAAAGGTTTTAGGAATGGGGGATCAGTACATACAGTGACACTAAGACAAAAAAGAAGGAATGAGATACTAAAGGAATGGGAAAAGCCAAAATGACAGGGAAGACAGATGACAGAAGACAGAGCAAGACTGACCTTTTATGTAATGAAGGACATTTTTCACACTTTATTCTAAAGGCACAATAAGTCTGAATGTGATTCAAAGTGAGGTAATGAGGTTGTATTTATACTTTCAATAGACCACTCAGCCTTCTAAACATATTCACCTACTTTCTTTTCTGTTGCTATATATTGATTTTAGGCCCTATTACAGGCTGGATTTAACCTTTATGCATATCTTAACTTTTACTACGCATTCATCTTTTCTCTTAAGGAAGATGTGACTGTGGGGAAAGTCAAATAATTTAAACGATGTAAAGTTCCTTGATTTTCCAGAAGTTCCTGCAAATTTAGCCTCCAACTGAAATAAACCAACTGGTACTCTGGTGAAACTCAAAATTATGCTTTCATCAGCTGTGCTGAATGAAAAGAAATTAGACATGGAAGTAACAGGCAGCCCACTTAAAATGGCATCTTTTATAGAAACATCATTATATGGGACAATTAAAAGAAAGAAATTTGTTTGAATATGCTTTTTAAAACATAGTGCAACAAAAACAACTCTAGCAAAAGTAAAAGAAAAAACTATCCCAAACTAATTGACATTCTACAACAAAGTCTCAAGCACAGGCTAATATGCAATAGAGTTCCAAAAATAATAGTATTTTAAATACTTGTCAAAATATATTCATAATTTTGTATCATGTCATTTATATATTTTATTTATTAATTTATTGTCAGTCCTGCGGCTTGAATTCTGGGTCTGGGCACTGTCCTGAGTCTCTTTCTGCTCAATGCTAGTTCTCTACCACTTGAGCTACAGTACCATTTCCAGCTTTTTCTGAGTGATTTACTGGAGTTAAGAATCTCACAGACTATCCTGACCAGGCTGGCTTCAAACTGTGATCCTTAGATCTCAGTCTTCTGAATACCCAGGATTACAGGCATATGCAACCGGGCCAGACACCTAATATTTAATACTCAACTATGAGTAACTTGTAATTCCTTCGGCCTAAGGCTTATGACAGATTTTTATTTAAATTTTTGTTTTTGCTTTTATTGAAACCTCTGAAATTAATGTAGCACTATGTCAAGGCCTTAGTTTCACTTTATATACTAATAGGGCTTAATAAAATATCCCTGCTCAAGAAAAAAAATTGAAGGATAAAGTAGGAAATTTACAATTCCATGTGACATACTGATTCAATTTTATAATTCATATATTACCCAGAAATAAAGTAATGTGATAATAAAAATCTTAAAGACTTCAGAATTGGTCTCCTATATTTAGATTAAAATGGATTTATTGCTTAAATAATTTCTTATTTTGATCAAGAGTAGCCATTGATCAGATAAATCTGAACAATATTGTGGTCCAGATAAATTTTAGACTAATAGAATATACCATAATTTTCAACAAACAGTAATTCTAATTACAGAGGCATTTAAAATTGATGTCAATAGATCTTGGTGTTAAAGATGTCATTTTAATCAATATTATAAGTAATATAGTTTTAGTAGGACCTGCTGCTACTGCTATGAATTTGAAGTAAAAGACTATACTTTCAAAACTTAGAACTGCACAGAAGTAAAAAGCTTTATAAATAACATCTGAAAATGCAACTGAACAAAAAAATGCACCTGTAATTTTCCATATAATAACTCAATTTTCAGCCCACACTCATCCTATCATAGAACTTGATTGTAGTCAGTGCACTGCCATCTCTGCCTGCTCCCTTTCATTACCTCTGGGAGATATTCATAGATGAGAAGATCAAAGTGTCCACGTTGGAAGGTACAGGTTGCCTACATCCTAACTATGTCCCAGCATACACTGAAGAGTCCGCTCACTTCCAGCCTTCAATCTTAGTTTATGCAAATTATGCATCATTTATCTTTCCAAAACACTACTCAAGAGCAGATTTTCCCTTTATATTTGGACACTTCTTCAGACGGCAGGTGAATAGTCTCCTCTAAAACCCAGCTAAATTTTTCCCTATGACTTGTGAATATCTTTGTTTCTTCCCTTGTTGCTCCATGCATCCAGAAACTGGCAAGCATTTTTTTTTATTGTGAAAATGCCAAAGGGGTTATAATTACATGAGCAAGGTAATGAGTACATTTCTTATCAAGCATTGTCACTTCCTCCTTTTTTTCCCCTTCCCATCCCTTTCCATAACTCCCCCCACAACCCCACAACCCCCGTCCCCAGCCAAAGTTGTAAAGTTCGTTTTTCGACATAAAGTGTTGTCCATCTCATTGTTGCAATGGGTCCACCTGTATCCCTATTTAAACAATTTTTTCCCTTCCCCTCCCCAATTTATACCAACATCAAATACAGTGAAAACAAAGAATATACCTGACAAGCATTTTTAATCTCTGCTCTAGTAAGAGCAGGTTTTTTGCTCTCATATTTGCCACCTTATGTGAGCATTTCCATGAACATAAGGGTAAAAACATATTCTAGGAGGTTTATGCATCTGCTCTACCTGGGTGCCCTGGAACACTTTCCCTAGGTTCTGGCTTTGAAGTGAGCCATTAATTTCCCTTTATTTTTTCAAAAATTTCCAGTTTTAATTATAATTTCTCTTGATATCTCTCTACTATCTGTTAGAGAATCTTGCCCAATTTCAAGGAAAGGAAGCCCTATTCCTTCAATCAGGAAGAACCTTAATCTTATAAAACTGTATGATAAGCCAGGCTCCAGTGGTTCATGCTTATAATCCTAGCTACTCAGGAGGCTGAAATATGAGGACTGCAATTCAAAGTGAGCCTGGGCAGGAAAGTCTTTGAGACTCTTATCTCCAATTAATCACCAGAAAATCGGAAGTGGCCCTGTGGCTCGTGTGGTAGAGTGCTAGCCTTGAGCTAAAGAGCTGAGGGACAGCGCACCGGCCCAAAATTCAATCCCTACAACGGACAAAAAACAAATTCTATTATATAATTAACGTACTAGTTACTATATTGTCAATTGTCTAATTGTCTTAGATTAGTTTCCACATTAGGAAACAAAAATGTATACCCAAATGCATACCCAAATTGATTAGTTCCTTTATGGTCTCTACTTTGAAGTCTTATGGGACCATTATTCTTATTTGCATTGGGCAGCAAGACGTGTTTTGGGATATATTAGGCTACACTAAATAAAATTTTCTTCAATTAGCCTTTAAATATCCAGGAAACACATCAAAAGACTTCAGTAAAAGAATGTTGAATGAGAAGATTTTTACCCATTTTAAAATCTGATATATTACAATATTTTAATCAAAAGAAGACACCTACAAGAAAAGATCAATGTCAGTTTTAAAAGAAAGTAAATTTTGGAGTGGTCTAAACCACTATAACAGAATGTTTATAAAATTGTATTTTTTCTTTGAATTCTGTATGAAACAGAAATTAGCAGTCATTTTATTTATATACTGTTGCTCTCCCAACTTTGTCATAAAATATGTGGACCTAGCTATCATTTGTGTCATGCTTCCATTGTACTGACATTGTCATCTGTGCAGTGGTCACATTCAGTGGTGTACCATTTATGCCTTAAGGGCAGAGAGACATGGATAAAGCTCCTTGAGTTTTCACCAATGTCTAAAACACAGTATTTGACTTGAGGACTCATCATTTGCTATCTTATCCCATAACCTCTCATTATTATATTGACAAAAAAGGAGACTCAGACAGTTCAGGAGCTTTAATTGCAAACCTGCTTCTCCTTAAAAAAAAGTAAAACACAAAATCAAAACAAAAATACAAAAAAGCAAATCAGCATCAGTGGCTCACTACAATCCTAGTTACTTAAGAGTTTGAGATATGAGGACCTAAATTACATAACAATGCAGCCATATTACATGAGAATGTACTTGTATTTAATCCTAATACTTTTTATTATGTTATCATTTTCATTAGGAAAAAAAAATCAGGCTGGTCACTGGTTGCTCACATGTGTAATCCTAGCAATTCAGGAGGCTGAGATCTGAGGATCAGCGAAGTCAAACTTGGCAGTAAAGTCCATGAAACTCTTATCACCAAAAAGCCAGAAGTAGAGCTGTAGCTCAAGTTATAGTGATACCCTTGAGCAAAAAAAAGCTCAGAAAAAGTGCTTAGACCCAGAGTTCAATCTCCAAGACAAATACAGAGTAAAATTATTATTATTAATAATACTAATATAAAGTTCAAAGTCCAACTTTCTCTTTAATCTTTTTCTCAGGATCTAAGCCATCAGAATCTAACCCAAGCTGTTATTCTTGTGGAAGGCCAGCATCTCTATCTTTCTTGAGGCTGAAACAAGGGATCTAGCCTTTATAATTACATTAGAACACTTGAATGAATATGGGCCATTCTCCAAGTGTCAAATCAGAATACATTGATTCAATTCAAAAGCCTATAAAACCATACACAATATTTCAGAAACCATAGACTTATTCAGAAATGACATTTATTTCTTAATAAGATAATTGAAACATGCTTTGTGATCAGTTTAAAGCAGCAATTTTAATTGTCTTTAAATTGTAATTCCATTTTTCTTTACAAAACATAGTAACTCTTTCTGTAGTAAAAGGATCCTATTTTTCCTCCCTACTGTTTTCAGATTTTTTAACCTCATATTACACACCAACTTACATAGACCCTTTTAAACAAATGTTTACACCAAGATGTTAAAAAGTTAGATTGCAATAAAAACACTGAAAATGTATTTTTAAGACAGTTGAAAATTCCAGATTGTCCTTACTTTACCTTTAAAATGTCAAAAACAGATTCACTAAATCATATCATCTTTTCATTCCTTTTTCCTACATATTGGAGAAAGAGAATGCTAAACTAAATGAGATACCTATTCAGTAGTTTGCTTTTGACATTGCGGGTCAATTTCTAACCAGACATTTAGTTATATCATTTAATGCTCTACATTTCCTGGAATGCTGCTGTGTTCACAATGAGCTTTAGGTCTGACAGTAATTTCATTTTCTGGTTCAGTCATGTGATGCCTTCCTATAAGAATAAGTTCTATCACAAGAGCAAATTATTCAAATCTAATTTAACAGACTCAATAATTCTCCTCAGTTTTATCTTGGAGCTTTTTGTGTATTCCATCCCCTACACCTAGTGGCTATATAACAATTCAATTACTAGAGTCCTTCATCCAGAAAGTGCAGTTGATTTCTGGTAATAGTCATTCTGTTTGATTTCTTTCTTTCCCCCCCTCTCCTAGTTTAACACATGCCAGTTGGTGTTGACTGAGTTAAAATCTTGAAAGAAGCCTGGAACTCTGTCAGTATATAGGTTAAAAATGGGGATATAACAATAAAATACAAACTCGAAATGGAAAATAAGATTAGCAGTGACATTTCTTGTCATGAGGGCATTTTTTGCCTATGAACACAAAATAAAACAAGCTCAGTAGAGCTGAAGAAAAGAGGAATGAGTGAGATGATATAAATTGAAAGATGAAAAGGTGAAGGGTGAGAGCTCAAAGTCAGCTGGCAGGAAAAAGCAGCTCCAAGAAGCATACAAATTAAAAACCTCAATTAACTAATCAAGTGAGTAAGAAGTAGGTTTTGAAATAAAAGAGCCATCACATAGCAACTTCAAGGTATATTAAAAGAGCAAGCTGATAAAAGTTTGTAAAAAGTCTTTGGAAATTATTAAGAATTTCAGGGAATTAAAATGATGAGAAACCTGTAAGGAAAAAAGTTCTTATGTATGCTTTGGTGAATGAAAACCTCCTGCAAAGTAAGCCTACATGGACCTTAGTATTTCATTTTTTTTTCTTGCAAAACAAAGTCTGTCTTCTGAATAGACTTGAGTTCGTCTACGCTCCATTTCATTAATCTTTTATTTATATACAAAATAGGAAAGTCTATATGCACAACAAAGTCTATATGTGTAAAACACCTGAAATCAAAATTTCAAATAAGGAAGATAAGCAGATCTAATAGTGAATTCAACAAAAATTGCTAGTAGGTTGAGAAAGTCTAGGATATTTCAGAATGAAATTCCATAAACCTTTTAACTTCAATTGTAGTATATACCAATATTCCATTTATCAAAGATCAGCAGCTAAATCCAACTAAATTATGACAAAGAGTAAATTAAAGAATGTGATAAACATTTGGGAAAAAGGGTCTGAGAAAAATCTCTGTCATATTGGTTAAATTAATTAAATAATAAGTTTCTGGTAAAAATTTCCTATAAGTCTACTTAAATATTCCCTTCAGGAAACTACAAGTTCAGTAATTGAAAAATGTATTATATTTGGAGAATATTTGACGGAAAATAAACTTATCAGTCCTGTATCAGATGTTTGTGCTCCAAAAAACAATCTCAAAAAGCTTTCAAAGAAAGACTACTGTGCATTTACACATGTTGTCAGAGAAAGTTAGTAGAGAGAGCTGGTAATTATTCAGCCCTTACTATGAGCAAAATTCCTTTATTACAATTACAAAAAATACAAAACTAACAGGTTACACCAGTCTCCTTTATGCTTATTTTCGAGATAACATAAACTATATATATATATATATATATATATATAAAACATAAACTATATATATAAACTATATATATATGTGTGTATGAAACTGTAGAGAAATGGTCAAAATATAATGGGGATGAGATTCTGAAGAGAAATAAATACTTATAAGGATAGTTTTCATTACCAGAAAGCAATGAACTAGAAATTACATTAATACTGTATTAAATGCTATTGATCACATGTGATTTGACACTTGTCTAAACAAATAGTCACTTCCAATTTGGAAGATCTAAAGCAACGTTTTTAATCTTAAAGTTAGTATGACATTGAACCATCAATTTTGACTTTAGCAATACATTAGCTAGAAATACTAGTGAAGACAGAGGTAGAGGCATAAATATATAATGAGTTCATTAAAGCACTATTAGTGGTAAAATATGAGAAGTTGTAAATAAAAGTATAAGTTATCTTTACTTTAGAAAAGTAATTTAATAGATTAAACCACACCATCTGAAAAGAATTTTAATATACAGTTTGTGTAGTGTTGAAGATCAAGCCTATGATGCATTACATGCTAAGCAAAAAGACTGTTATTGCTTCACTACAGTATAGTAAAATTTACTATATAATCAAGTTCATCAAGCTCAAAATCAAGTTCAAAACTTTATATATACTTTCTTTTTTAATTCATGCACATTAATTTTACAAAATTTTGTAACAAAATTCCTTGAAATCTGAAAATCTGTTTTCTATATTTAAACTGCATGTTCTTCATGACTTTTCTTTCCCATAATTATATTTATCCTAATCAGACTTTTAAAACAGTGATAAAATTCACAATAATATATAAGTACCACCTTGCCAACAGTATAACATTAATGTAGTGTTATGTCTAGATATGGATATTAGTTAATCTGAAATGATGGAAAGAAAATAGAAATAAATCCATCATTTTTTGTTTGTTTATTCAGTATAACTCACTGATTAGTTGTAATAGTATCTAGACAAAAACTCAAAATCCACCCACTGTGACACTAAGATGTACAAAACACTATGTTGAAGACGAAATTTAAACTTTGGCAAAGTACCAGGGTATAAAATTAACCTCAGAAATCAGTGGCTTTTACTCTATGCCAATAACAAGAAGAGTGCCACTGAACTTTGGAAAGCAACCCTTTTGTCATAGCCCTACAAAAAATAAAATACTTACAAGTTAACTTAAAAAAAGAGGTGAAGGACCTTTATGATGCAAACTTTAAAAACCTGAAAAAGGAAATTAAAGCAGAACTAAGAAAGTGGAAAAATCTCCTATGCTCCTGGATTGGGTGGATTAACACTGTGAAAATAGCAATACTACCAAAGGCTATCTCCAAATTCAATGCGATACCTATTAATATCTCAACCTCATTCTTCAATGAAATAGAAGAAGCAATACAAAAATTAATATGGAACTATAAAAACCCCCGAATAGTAAAAACAATTCATAGCAGAAAGAACAGCGCTGGAGGAATATCAATTCCAAATTTCAAACTCGACTACAAAGCCATAATAATCAAAACAGCTTGGTAATGGCAAAAGAACAGACCTGAGGACCAATGGAATAGGACTGCAGACCCAGAAATGAACCCACAGACCTATAGCCACCTAATCTTTGACAAGAAAGCTAAAGAAATAGAATGGAAGAAAGACAGCCTTTTCAATAAATGCTGCTGGCAAAATTGGTTAACTATTGTAGGAAACTAAAGCTAGATCCTTATATATCATCCTGCACCAGAATCAAATCCAAATGGATCAGACCTCCAAGTAAAAGCAGACACCCTGAAAATATTACAGGAAGAAATAGTAGAAACTCTAGGGCTCCTTGGCACAGGCCGAAATTTTCTTAATAAAAACCCAGAAACACAACAAATCAAAGAAACGTTGGACAAATGGGATTGCATGAAACTGCAGAACTTCTGCAAGGCAAAGGACATAGCTAGCAAGATCAATAGAAAGCCCATGGACTGGAAGAAGATCTTCATTAGCCATACAATAGACAAGGGTCTCATATACTTAAAATATACTTAGAACTCAAAAAATTAAATACCCAACAACAAATCCTCAAAGAAACAACTGCCCGATAAATAAGTGGGCTAAAGACATAAAGAGAGTTTTCTCTGAAGAGGAAATAAGAATGGACAATAGACCCATGAAGAAATGCTCAACTTCTCTTATTATAAAAGAAATGCAAATCAAGACAACATTGAGATACCACTTCACCCCAGTCATAATGGCTATAATCAAGAAATCTAATAACAACAGATTTTGGAGGGGATGTGGCCAAAAGGAAACCTTACTACATTGTTGGTGGAATTGTAAACTTCTTCAACCATTTTGGAAAGCAGTACGGAGGTTCCTCAAAAGACTTCCCATAGAGATCCCCTATGACCCAGGAATCCCACTTTTGAGCATTTATCCAAGTGATCACAAACAAAGACATACCAAAGCTACCAGCACAACCATGTTTATCACAGCATTATTCACCATAGCTAAGATATGGAACTAACCCCAATGCCCCTCACTAAATGAATGGATCAAGAAAATGTGAGATATAGATAGATAGATAGATAGATAGATAGATAGATAGATAGATAGATAGATAGATAGATAGATAATGGAATTTATACCTCCATCAGAAAGAATGGAATTGCCCCATTTGTTAGGAAATCTAAAGATGTGTACAAATATATATTAAGTGTAGTAAGCCAGGCCCAAAGAAACACAGGTCCCATGGTTTCCCTTGTTTTCAATGTCTAGTACATGTCTATGACAAACAGAGTAGGTCAAAGACTATGTATATATGACCATATGAAATAATGTTGAGCAAAACATACCCAAAGACAGGGAAACAAGGTGTTTTTTCTTTCTTGCTATTGTTTTTAATGATCTTATAATGCACTATGTGATTCTTTAGTTTCTTTTGTAAGTTCTTCCCCCATGGTATAACCCCTGTTTTCACTGTACTTTATTCTGGTGTTCTTGTATATTCATTTTTGTAATTTCTGGAAGAGAAGAGGTATAGTGGAATGCTTAAATGGGCATGCAGTTGACCTATTGTGACAATAAGATATACAGGACACTATGTTGAAAAGGACTTTACAATGTGGCGGGGAGGAGAAAGGGGAGGGAGGAGTTGGGAAAGGAAGTGATGGTGAGGGAAAATCAAAGGAGGAGGTAACAATGTTCGATAGGAAATGTACTCATTACCCTATTCATGTAACTGTAACCACTTCGTACAATATCTTTACAATAAAAAAGAAAAAAAAGAAAATGAACTTTATAACTTCAGAGGTGGGGGAGGGAGGAATGGAAGAGGTGGGAGGGAAGGGATGGTAGGGGAAAAACAAAGGAGGAGGTAACAATGCTCGATAGAAAATGTACTCATTACTCATGTAAGTGTAACCCCTCTGTACAGTACTTTATAATAAAAATACAAAAAATCATTTTACTTAACAATCTACACTATAAACATATGGTAATTAAAGTGAAGTAAATAAAAAAAGTCATTGTAAGCCTTTCAGATGTCAACATTAAACATTTTTCTGCACTTTTATAGCCAAAAAACACTTTGTAGGACTAAAAGAGGAAGAAATGAGTTTTAAAATTTGTTGGGTTTTCTTGTTTATTATTTTTCTTTTTGTGGGAGAAGCAGTACTCAGATTTATTTATGAGGCAGGCTCTCTGATTGGTGAACTATGTCTCCAGTCCTGATTTTTCCTGATTAAGGATTTTGCCTGGGCATAATTTACCTGTATAAGGATTCCTGTGCAACTATGGTAATAGATACATATCACACATGCAGTCTTTATTGAGAAAGGGTTCTTATGAACTTTTCTGCCCAGCTGGACTTGAACTGTAATTCTTCCAATCTCAGCCTCCCAGGTAGCTAATATTAAAGACATAAGCCACTGCCACTTGACCTACCATGTAAGATTTTACTAATAAAAGAATTAGGGTTGAATATTAGCTTGTCATAAATGTTATATGTATGTCCAAAGAGGAGGTAATTATACTATACAGAAACTATAATGTGTTTTTTAGGAAAAAAACTATTAATATAGGTTGTTCCATTGTAACAATGAAATGTACAAGATTATATGTTGAAAATGAACTTTTTAACTTCAGTGGGGGAGGGAGGAGTTGGGGAGGTGGGGAGGGAAGGGATGGTAGGGGAAAAATAAAGGAAGGGGTAACAATGCTCAATAGGAAATGTACCCCTGTGTACAATGTCTTTATAATAGAATATATAAAGAAAAGACCTATTAGTATGCTCATATAATATAGAAAATATAGTTAAAATTTTAGTTAAAATTGCTTATGTTAAATATCACATTAAATAATCATAATATAAAAACAGATGGGAAAAATGAGGGAAGGGGTACTTATTACATTACTTATGTAACTGTAATCCCTCTGTACATCATCTTGACTATATATATATGTACATATATATACATATATATATATCTTAGGCATATATATATCCTTGACTATATATATATATATATTATAAATCCTAAATAAAAACAGATGTGATAAGATAAATAGTAGCAGCTAAGTAGCTGAATGCACAGAGATAGACACACAAAGAAAGTGTAAAGATGCAAGTTTATAAATTACTTTATACTCCACAAAAGAAAATCCTGTTCATCTGTTTATCTAATATGGATCCAGAACTTTTCATAGGAAATAATCTAATACCCATCTTTATTGCTTGGAAGGTAATGTACAAGAGTAGTTTTTGATGACAACTTATGAATATTTACTTTAAAAAGTGACAACTCAGTAAGGAGAAAATCCATAAGAGAAAGAAAATAGAAAAGGAGGCATAGTAAGAAAATGATTTAGTTGAAAGTGATGTCAGCTGTACAATAAGGAAAATAGCACAATCAACAGTTACTGTCTTTTTGATGAATAATTGTAAATGATGTCAATCATTTTGATGTTTAAGCTACTGTACAAAATAATGAGATTACAAAGTGCTGTCAAGAAACTGAGGTGTGAAGTATATTCTCAGTGTCACTTTCTTTTTCAGATATAGACCATGCATATTAAAATATAAATAACTCAGGATTAGTGATTTTAAACAATTGACAAGGGATTACAATTCTTGATGGAAAACTGAGTAAAAATTTTCGATTGATACACCCATTTGCATCATGGGTATTTCATAAATGATCACATGGTGATAGCCTGAACTTCAGATCAATATTAAATTAAATCTCCAAATGGAGAAAATTCTCTCACCTTAAGCATTTTTTAATAAAATAAGGCAACAAAAGTTAATGGCCTGCCAGATGTTCACTGCAGGGAGTTCATTTCATGGAAATTGGAGGAACTTAATTTTGAATTTATAGGCATATTCCACCCCCATTTTCCTTGTTTTCCCCAGATTGCTTTTGAGCTCTGTTGACTAATGCCAGAAATGCCACATTGGGACTCTTTCTGGGCTATGTATCTCCCATTAGAACAAGATTTGTTTAACTTTCCTTATTATGCATTGCATTTTTAGAGGGTAGCTAGAGGTAACAAAATAATATCCTGAGCTGCTCTGATAACTTTTGGTCATCTCAACAGAAAATGTGAAAGACTTAATGGAAATATCTTGAAACAGATACTCAAGCTCTAGCATTAGGAGAAATAATAGTTTACTAGCTTCTATATTATATGAATGTGTATGTGTGTGTTCATATGTGATTTCCTGTAAACCTTTTGAAAGTGAAATAAAATTGAAGCACTGCACTTTGGTTATCTCTAAAATTATATAAAAGCACAAAAGTAGGCCTTGGAGTTTGGGTTAGTGGGAGGAGCTTGCGTAGAGTACCTGAGACTGAGACTCAGTTTGATCACCATCATCAAAAATGGATAATGAGAAAAAGGAGAAGTCTGGCAAGGAGGAAGAAAAGAAGGAAGAAGAGGAAGAACACTACAACAACAGGAATAAGTGCAAGAATAAAGAAAAGGGGCTGAGAAGGTTTCTCAGTGGTAGAGCGCTTGCCTTGCATGCATGAGGCCCTGGGTTCAATTCCTCAGCACCACATAAGCAGAAAAAGCCGGAAGTGGTGCTGTGACTCAAATAGTAGAGTGCTAGCCTTGAACTGAAGAGCTGAGGGACAGCACCCAGGCCTAGAGTTCAGACCCCACAACCAACCAAAAAAAAAAAAAGAATAACGAGGACTAGGAAAAGAAGAAGGGAAGAAGGAGGATGAGAAAAAAGAAAATAAAGAAATAATAATGAGGGTAAATCAGGTATTTTTTTAGAGCAATTGTAGGCTGGGGTATTAAAAACCTACATGTAAATATGTCCTGGAAGAGTGTTGAAGTAAGAAGAGGAAGTCAAAAGAAGAGAGGGAGTTGAGAACAAAATTGGAATAAAAGCAACCAGCTATTCCTCAAGTTACAGAGCTATACTTATTAGTAACTAATGTGTTGAAGATCCTTGAATATGGAGAAATTCCCTCAAACATTAGATTCACTATTTATTCTTCATTACTGAATCCTAAAATTATTTTATATTTAAATTATTTAATTATATTTAATTAATTTATATTTAAATATCAATATAAGTAACATAAAATTTGTTGAATTTTAGACTTCTAGATACCAGCTCAGAAACTTGCATTTTGTTACATTCTCTGAGTATAATAGACAACCTGTTGAATATTGCTTTAGATTCTCATGAAAAAGAGCCCTCCTTTCATTTACATGTTCAACATTACTAACTGTTCTCCTCTGTGTACATTATACCATAAAGTAGTCATTTGTATAATCTAGCTTTATATTCTCATTAAAATTAAATTTATATATTACTTAAAGGAAACAAAGGTAAGAAAACAGCTTCAGTTATTATTAACAGAATTTTAATTTTAGACTAAGATATAATTTGCGCAAATAACATAATGTACAATGACAAATCCACACCCATTCTTAGAACATTCAGGAAACTCAGTTTTCTTGGATTAACGAAGGTCAGTACATACTTAAATCACAATGATCATGTAGAGATTAGTATAGAAGAGGTGCAAAGATTTTAGAGCCCTGGAGCACAAAATCCAACTTTTGAGGTTTTTCAAAAATGTATTTTACAATTCATGAGATTAATTGGTAACTTTTCCCACAATAAATCTTTAATGTTAATTGCAGGTGTGAATTAATATAGGAGACATATTTACCACTAATCATCTGACAGATCCTTGAAAGTATTTTATACTTTTTAACAACTCTGTGAACTAAATATGATTATACCGTGCTGCCAATGGTGAAATTAAGGTTGACAGACGTTTAGTAAATTAACAGAGTTGACCAGTTAGTTAATAATAGGATGAAGCTTCAAACTAGATTTGTCTGATTGCAACCCCTGAAGTGCTGACACTAATCTGTGAATTGCATTGTAAGCAATTTCTACAGAAATCACAGGCAGTATAAAACTACCTGCTCCAAATCAGTCACCATTTTGAAATTTTGAGCTTTATTTCTCAAAACCTTGTGGATATTGTCTACACAATAATAGCACCAATAACAATTGTTTATAAGGCTGACATTTTGGATTCCTTTTGAAAAACAAACCTGAAATAACGTGTTCATAAAAATAGATCCCTTTATTTTCTGGCTTCATGTACCTTTGAAGACACCAATGCACTTTGAGAAGCTCAGTTAAACAATACACAAAAAATTAAAACACATGATTTTCTTTTTTTTTAATTTTATTTTATTTTATTTGTGAACATACTGTACAGAGGGGTTACAATTGCATGGGCAGGATAATGCGTACATTTCTTACCAAGCATTGCAGCCTCCTCCTTTGTTTACCCTTCCCATCCCTTCCCAGCCTCCCCCCTCCCCCCAATCCCAATCCTTCTCCTTCCCCCCTCCCCCCCCCCCCCCCCCCCTTTCTTCCCCCCCCCCCACCGACGTTGTAAAGCTCGTTTTGGACATGACAACTTGTACTTCTCATTGTTGCATCAGATCCACCTGTATCCTTAAACAACTGGTTTTTCCCCATCTCCTCCACAAGTTATACTGACATCAAATATAGTGAAAGCAGGGGTTATACTGTGGGGGAGGGACATACAAAGCAACAAAGAGATAATCTCATAAATATGTTAGAAACACATGCATGAAAGAAAAAACCATTAAAATACATATCTAAGGGTTCATTTTCATGACATCACATTATCTGACCTTTTCCGCTTGACTCATACATATACTAGATATTGCAAATAAGGGAAACCATGGGACCTATGTTTCTTTGGGCCTGGCTTACTTCACTTAATATAATTTTTTCCAAGTTTTTCCATTTCCTAACAAATGGGGCAATGTCATTCTTTCTGATGGAGGCATAGAATTCCATTGAAAACACATGATTTTCAATGCTATGAGTCATGCGAAAAGTTAGTTCTGGATCCATTGTAGAATTGAAAATCATGTATTTATTTTTCTCTAAAATTTAATTTATCTGAATATAATTTTGCCTAAGATTATTCATCTCCTTAAGCAAACAAAAGACTAGTAAAATTAATATATATCTACTTCTGTTGATCAATTTTATAAGTCCAAGCAATACCAAGACTATTAGGTATCAATTTAAACCACACACTCTCAACATATGGATTGGAGAGTAGAAATGCATGTCTTTCAGGACTTTGATAACTTGTGAGTATGCCAAAAAGGCATGTAAGTATTTAACTGAGACTTGCTAAAAATGCAAATTATAAGTTGAACTAAATTTTAAGTCAGTAAAGGATAGCTTGAAAGTTAAAAAGGAATGTGCTCTCCATAATACCAAACTTCTAGGACAATTTGCCACTACAGATAACATGTCACAGTATTATTTGACTCCCTAAAAGTAATCCTAGAGAAACAGGGAACATTAATAGGGAGAGGTGGGAAGTAGGGCAGTATTTGAACAGTGTTTTTGTTTCAAGGGAATAGCAGGCCTATGATTGAGCTAATTTATTTTGGAAGTAGAAGTTTTGCTAGAATTTTTACTAACTGTTTTTTTTAATTTGTAATCAACTAAGAGTTATTTCCTTTCCTTCTCTTGTTCTTGCCAACTATAGAATTGCCGCACGCAGTAACATAATATGTTTCAGTAATAGAATACCTGTGATTGTCAATAGATGACTATGCAGGAGAAATAAAGAAAAGCCAAAATGACACAATATGCTTAGTAGTTGTGGGATATGAATTTGGACATAAGATTTTTAGAATGCAATCGATTACACGACTCGCAGAGTCCCAGAGATAATAAGAAACCACTGACAGTCAGGACGTTCTTTCTCTTCCATACTTGATTTCTCATCCAGGCTCTAAGTGTTTGGACTCAGCTATGACATCTCCTTACTTCGGGTTGCATATTTAATCATCAAGTCTCATAGTTCCACTGTCATGGATCTCTCAAATCAATTTCTTCCTTTCTATTCTCATTGCCACTGCCATATTTCAGATTTATATTACCACAAGCTGTTCTGTCACAATACAGGCTTCATACTAATCAATCCTGAAAATGCCACCAGGTTAATCTTCATAAAATGCAATTCTGGACATGTCACTCACCTGCTAAAAAATTTCAACAGTTCCCCAATGCCTAGAGAACCAAGCCAATAATACTTATAGAATTCAGTGCACCTGTATTTTCATCATTGGTGGATGTTCAGTTTCTTCTTGGCCAGTGAAACCATGGTTTATCCTTGTGTATTTAAAATAACTAGCACAGAGACTTTCACATCAATTTCCATAAATTCCTCTATGGCTGAAACTTCTCCCTCTTTCTCAGTTCTATTTACATTTAATTATCCTAAGAATATGTTCTTTTAATCATCATTTCCTCTGTACTTTAGGAAATTCCAGAAGTCTGTCATGGATTTTCTGATTAGGTAACAAAGTGAATCTATGAGAAGAATCCATCACTGTTTATTGCCTATTGTTGTTACAAGATAAAGAAGATAAGACATTCTATCACGTATCTATGGTAGATGAACTCTATGAGGTCTGATATTGAACCTGATCCATAGTTCTCATCAAAGTACCTTACTTCCATCCCCAATTCCTCAGTAACTTGATAGGAGTCCAATAAACTGGATTACTCAGTGCAGAATGTTCAATTACACAAAATGCAAAGGGTATTCACTGATTTTTTTTGAAGGCCATATGTGTCTGAACTAGTTCTTTTTTTTCTTTCTTTCTGAGAGTTTGCCATAATACTTATGCACTAAAAGTCCTCTAGCTCTGGGCTAGTTGTCAATGCTGCCTTTCTTTGCATAGAGAATGATTCGAAATGAATCTCCACATGTGTAGTTTAGACAGGAAATCTCTTACATTCAATTCAGGACTAAAAATACTATCAGGGTCCCCTATAAATGCTAAATAGCACTAAGAAGAAGAATAACTAACCTCTTCTTAGTTCATGCATTCCTGAGTATACACACTTGAAGTTTTTCCAATTACAATTCAAGAACATTTCAGATCCCTTTATTCAGAACCATTATTCAGGCTCCTCTGGAAATGTTTTATTCAGGTTGCACAGCTCTTCTCCACAGTCTGATTTAGAATTTGGCTCTCTAATAATGAGTGGAAATTAGGATCTGAATGGGAAAAAACACTGTTTGCTTAAGTGATGAAAGCTGAGCACACCACATTGTCTTATCTGAAGATAAAAAAAAAAGAAACTGAAACATTTTCCTAAAATGCTTCAGGTTTGAAAACGAAGAGCAGAGGTATATTACAATGCAAGTCAACTTTTTAAAAATCCATGATCATATTCATAACATTACATAATAATAACAGGATTAGCATCCAAAACAGGGCTGAAATCATTTCAGCAGTGTTCTCTAGGCAACTATACAACCTGACTAGACATGATGGTGTCGAGTACAAATTAGAAAACACCTGTTTTGTGCTAGTTTTGGTTATTTTTTTGCTAGAGATGGTAAAATAAAGATTTGAAGCCTGAAGCTGGTGGCTCACACCTGTAATCCTAACTACTCAGGATGCTGAAATCTGAGGATCATGGTTCAAAGCCAGAGCAGGCAGAAAAGTCGTGAGACTTATCTGCAATAAACCACTCAGAAAACCAGAAGTGGTGCAGTGGTTCAAGTGGTAGAGTGCTAGTCTTTAGTTGAAGAGTTGAGCGACAAGTATCAGGCCCAGAGTTCAAGCCCCATGACCAACAAAAGAAGAAGAAGAGGAAGAGGAAGAAGAAGGAGGAGGAGGAGGAGAAGGGAAGAGGTAGAAGAGGAAGAAGAGGAAGAAGAAGGAGGAGGAAAAGGAGGAGGAGGGGGAGAAGAAGAAGGAAGAAGAGGAAAAGGAAGAAGAGGAAGAAGAAGAAGAAGAAGAAGAAGAAGAAGAAGAAGAAGAAGAAGAAGAAGAAGAAG